>NW_028317632.1:0-62971 GCF_055824585.1 Amblyomma mixtum
ATTTCACTGGATTACAGGAGTACGCAACCACTCCCAGCGTTTCGCCTCAGGACCTTCATCGCCAGTGCCATCACACCCCGCTAGGTAACAGGAGGACGCTATCCCTCCCAGTGTTAGCCGGCCTGGGAGCAACCCTAGTACACCACAGCCCCAGTCACAGCTTTTCAACTGCAGCCAGGTAGTCAACCCTCCGGTTGACAGCCGACAGCAGGCGGTGGTGTTGTGATAGACACAACACCCCAGTCAATCCAGCCCTGACACGAGGCTGCTAACGTTTTGGGTGGGACTGCGGCTCACCACACACCGAGCACCGCCAGCCCCAAGGCGCTGTACACCCTTTAGGGAGCACAGATTAGCCCTATTTTAATAGGGCCGCCTCGGGTGAGAGTTCACCCATGCGCTTAGGAACCCAACCTCAGCCAGCCTTTGGCTTGCTTTACAGGCTCACGCCAACCGAGCCCGGCTGAAGAGACAGAGATCTTATGCAGCACAATACTCCATCTCCGAAGCGTGGCCTTGTGGTAGAGCATCCGCCTCGCATTCGGGAGGTGCTGGGTTCGATCCCCAGTGCCGCCGGGTACCCACCGGTTTCTTTAATGGGTACAAGATTTCCCCTGGCCTGGTGCTCGGCTCTTCAAGGGTGAAATGCTTGGGAAAAGGGTCTTAGACCAAACAGTTGCCTTGACGGATGAGTGATAAGTTCCCCCGCCAAGCAACCATAAGTCCGCCTCGTGCGGCATAAGCCCTTTTTTTGTGGCCCTTTTTTTTTCTGTAAGGCGCAGCTTTTCAATTTCTCAAGTTGGCGCAGTGCCACTGAGCTCACGTTAGAGCGAACTCGTTTAAACTTCATCGAACTCTCCAAACTCCGTTGAACCTGTAAAGTCTGAACTGAATCACGAACCACCTTTGCAGGCTGATGGTGTTCGAAACTGGTTTTGCCCCCCGAAAGGACACAGCGGGGTTTACCGAAGCGTGGCCTTGTGGTAGAGCATCCGCCTCGCATTCGGGAGGTGCTGGGTTCGATCCCCAGTGCCGCCGGGAACCCACCGGTTTCTTTAATGGGTACAAGATTTCCCCTGGCCTGGTGCTCGGCTCTTCTAGGGTGAAATGCTTGGGAAAAGGGTCTTAGACCAAACAGTTGCCTTGGCGGATGAGTGATAAGTTCCCCCGCCAAGCAACCATAAGTCCGCCTCGTGCGGCATAAGCCCAATTTGTGGCCCTTTTACTTTGTCTACACGACTCTCTGCCCACAGTGACGGGATTTGAAGGCGCAGGCTCCTTTCCCAAGCAATGTAGCCCTAGTAAGCCGAGCACCAGGCCGGGCCATAGCTTGTACCCATTTGAGAAAACCGGTGGGTACCCGGCCGGTGGCGGGAGTCGAACCCATCACCTCCCGAAGCCGAGGCGGGCGCTCTGCCACGAGGCCACGGCTGCGGTTCTGGAGATATTACGTTTTTGAGTTCACACTCACGAACACTGGTAAAACGAAGTGTTCGAATCTAGCTTGTTTTGCTCTAAAACGACGTGCCACGTCGAGTTAAGCACGAATACATGCATTTCACGCAGTTCTGGAGATATTACGTTTTCGAGTTCACACTCACGAACACTGGTAAAACGAAGTGTTCGAATCTAGTTTGTTTTGCTCTAAAACGACGTGCCACGTCGAGTTACGCACGAATACGTGCATTTCACGCAGTTCTGGAGATATTACGTTTTCGAGTCACACTCACGAACACTGGTAAAACGAAGTGGTCGAATCTAGCTTGTTTTGCTGTTAAAACGACGTGCCACGTCGAGTTAAGCACGAATACGTGCATTTCACGCAGTTCTGGAGATATTACGTTTTTGAGTTCACACTCACGAACACTGGTAAAACGAAGTGTTCGAATCTAGCTTGTTTTGCTCTAAAACGACGTGCCACGTCGAGTTAAGCACGAATACGTGCATTTCACGCAGTTCTGGAGATATTACGTTTTTGAATTCACACTCACGAACACTGGTAAAACGAAGTGTTCGAATCTAGCTTGTTTTGCTCTAAAACGACGTGGCACGTCGAGTTAAGCACGAATACGTGCATTTCACGCAGTTCTGGAGATATTACGTTTTTGAGTTCACACTCACGAACACTGGTAAAACGAAGTGTTCGAATCTAGTTTGTTTTGCTCTAAAACGACGTGCCACGTCGAGTTAAGCACGAATACGTGCATTTCACGCAGTTCTGGAGATATTACGTTTTTGAATTCACACTCACGAACACTGGTAAAACGAAGTGTTCGAATCTAGCTTGTTTTGCTCTAAAACGACGTGGCACGTCGAGTTAAGCACGAATACGTGCATTTCACGCAGTTCTGGAGATATTACGTTTTTGAGTTCACACTCACGAACACTGGTAAAACGAAGTGTTCGAATCTAGTTTGTTTTGCTCTAAAACGACGTGCCACGTCGAGTTAAGCACGAATACGTGCATTTCACGCAGTTCTGGAGATATTACGTTTTTGAGTTCACACTCACGAACACTGGTAAAACGAAGTGTTCGAATCTAGCTTGTTTTGCTCTAAAACGACGTGCCACGTCGAGTTAAGCACGAATACATGCATTTCACGCAGTTCTGGAGATATTACGTTTTCGAGTTCACACTCACGAACACTGGTAAAACGAAGTGTTCGAATCTAGTTTGTTTTGCTCTAAACGACGTGCCACGTCGAGTTACGCACGAATACGTGCATTTCACGCAGTTCTGGAGATATTACGTTTTCGAGTCACACTCACGAACACTGGTAAAACGAAGTGTTCGAATCTAGCTTGTTTTGCTGTAAAACGACGTGCCACGTCGAGTTAAGCACGAATACGTGCATTTCACGCAGTTCTGGAGATATTACGTTTTTGAGTTCACACTCACGAACACTGGTAAAACGAAGTGTTCGAATCTAGCTTGTTTTGCTCTAAAACGACGTGCCACGTCGAGTTAAGCACGAATACGTGCATTTCACGCAGTTCTGGAGATATTACGTTTTTGAATTCACACTCACGAACACTGGTAAAACGAAGTGTTCGAATCTAGCTTGTTTTGCTCTAAAACGACGTGGCACGTCGAGTTAAGCACGAATACGTGCATTTCACGCAGTTCTGGAGATATTACGTTTTTGAGTTCACACTCACGAACTCTAGTAAAACGAAGTGTTCGAATCTAGTTTGTTTTGCTCTAAAACGACGTGCCACGTCGAGTTAAGCACGAATACGTGCATTTCACGCAGTTCTGGAGATATTACGTTTTTGAGTTCACACTCACGAACACTGGTAAAACGAAGTGTTCGAATCTAGCTTGTTTTGCTCTAAAACGACGTGCCACGTCGAGTTAAGCACGAATACGTGCATTTCACGCAGTTCTGGAGATATTACGTTTTTGAGTTCACACTCACGAACACTGGTAAAACGAAGTGTTCGAATGTAGTTTGTTTTGCTCTAAAACGACGTGCCACGTGGAGTTAAGCACGAATACGTGCATTTCACGCAGTTCTGGAGATATTACGTTTTTGAATTCACACTCACGAACACTGGTAAAACGAAGTGTTCGAATCTAGCTTGTTTTGCTCTAAAACGACGTGGCACGTCGAGTTAAGCACGAATACGTGCATTTCACGCAGTTCTGGAGATATTACGTTTTTGAGTTACACTCACGAACTCTGGTAAAACCAAGTGTACGAATCTAGCTTGTTTTGCTCTAAAACGACGTGCCACGTCGAGTTAAGCACGAATACGTGCATTTCACGCAGTTCTGGAGATATTATGTTTTTGAGTTCACACTCACGAACACTGGTAAAACGAAGTGTTCGAATCTAGCTTGTTTTGCTCTAAAACGACGTGCCACGTCGAGTTAAGCACGAATACATGCATTTCACGCAGTTCTGGAGATATTACGTTTTCGAGTTCACACTCACGAACACTGGTAAAACGAAGTGTTCGAATCTAGTTTGTTTTGCTCTAAAACGACGTGCCACGTCGAGTTAAGCACGAATACGTGCATTTCACGCAGTTCTGGAGATATTACGTTTTTGAGTTCACACTCACGAACACTGGTAAAACGAAGTGTTCGAATCTAGCTTGTTTTGCTCTAAAACGACGTGGCACGTCGAGTTAAGCACGAATACGTGCATTTCACGCAGTTCTGGAGATATTACGTTTTTGAGTTCACACTCACGAACACTGGTAAAACGAAGTGTTCGAATCTAGTTTGTTTTGCTCTAAAACGACGTGCCACGTGGAGTTAAGCACGAATACGTGCATTTCACGCAGTTCTGGAGATATTACGTTTTTGAATTCACACTCACGAACACTGGTAAAACGAAGTGTTCGAATCTAGCTTGTTTTGCTCTAAAACGACGTGGCACGTCGAGTTAAGCACGAATACGTGCATTTCACGCAGTTCTGGAGAGATTACGTTTTTGAGTTCACACTCACGAACACTGGTAAAACGAAGTGTTCGAATCTAGCTTGTTTTGCTCTAAAACGACGTGCCATGTCGAGTTAAGCACGAATACATGCATTTCACGCAGTTCTGGAGATATTACGTTTTCGAGTTCACACTCACGAACACTGGTAAAACGAAGTGTTCGAATCTAGTTTGTTTTGCTCTAAAACGACGTGCCACGTCGAGTTACGCACGAATACGTGCATTTCACGCAGTTCTGGAGATATTACGTTTTCGAGTCACACTCACGAACACTGGTAAAACGAAGTGTTCGAATCTAGCTTGTTTTGCTGTAAAACGACGTGCCACGTCGAGTTAAGCACGAATACGTGCATTTCACGCAGTTCTGGAGATATTACGTTTTGAGTTCACACTCACGCACACTGGTAAAACGAAGTGTTCGAATCAAGCTTGTTTTGCTCTAAAACGACGTGCCACGTCGAGTTAAGCACGAATTTCACGCAGTTCTGGAGATATTACGTTTTTGAGTTCACACTCACGAACACTGGTAAAACGAAGTGTTCGAATCTAGCTTGTTTTGCTCTAAAACGACGTGCCACGTCGAGTTATGCACGAATACGTGCATTTCACGCAGTTCTGGAGATATTACGTTTTTGAATTCACACTCACGAACACTGGTAAAACGAAGTGTTCGAATCTAGCTTGTTTTGCTCTAAAACGACGTGGCACGTCGAGTTAAGCACGAATACGTGCATTTCACGCAGTTCTGGAGATATTACGTTTTTGAGTTCACACTCACGAACTCTGGTAAAACGAAGTGTACGAATCTAGCTTGTTTTGCTCTAAAACGGCGTGCCACGTCGAGTTAAGCACGAATACGTGCATTTCACGCAGTTCTGGAGAGATTACGTTTTTGAACTCACACACACGAACACTGGTAAAACGAAGTGTTCGAATCTAGTTTGTTTTGCTCTAAAACGACGTGCCACGTCGAGTTAAGCACGAATACGTGCATTTCACGCAGTTCTGGAGATATTACGTTTTTGAATTCACACTCACGAACACTGGTAAAACGAAGTGTTCGAATCTAGCTTGTTTTGCTCTAAAACGACGTGGCACGTCGAGTTAAGCACGAATACGTGCATTTCACGCAGTTCTGGAGAGATTACGTTTTTGAGTTCACACTCACGAACACTGGTAAAACGAAGTGTTCGAATCTAGCTTGTTTTGCTCTAAAAACGACGTGCCACGTCGAGTTAAGCACGAATACATGCATTTCACGCAGTTCTGGAGATATTACGTTTTCGAGTTCACACTCACGAACACTGGTAAAACGAAGTGTTCGAATCTAGTTTGTTTTGCTCTAAAACGACGTGCCACGTCGAGTTACGCACGAATACGTGCATTTGACGCAGTTCTGGAGATATTACGTTTTCGAGTCACACTCACGAACACTGGTAAAACGAAGTGTTCGAATCTAGCTTGTTTTGCTGTAAAACGACGTGCCACGTCGAGTTAAGCACGAATACGTGCATTTCACGCAGTTCTGGAGATATTACGTTTTTGAGTTCACACTCACGCACACTGGTAAAACGAAGTGTTCGAATCAAGCTTGTTTTGCTCTAAAACGACGTGCCACGTCGAGCTACGCACGAATACATGCATTTCACGCAGTTCTGGAGATATATTACGTTTTTGAGTTCACACTCACGAACACTGGTAAAACGAAGTGTTCGAATCTAGCTTGTTTTGCTCTAAAACGACGTGCCACGTCGAGTTAAGCACGAATACGTGCATTTCACGCAGTTCTGGAGATATTACGTTTTTGAATTCACACTCACGAACACTGGTAAAACGAAGTGTTCGAATCTAGCTTGTTTTGCTCTAAAACGACGTGGCACGTCGAGTTAAGCACGAATACGTGCATATCACGCAGTTCTGGAGATATTACGTTTTTGAGTTCACACTCACGAACTCTGGTAAAACGAAGTGTACGAATCTAGCTTGTTTTGCTCTAAAACGACGTGCCACGTCGAGTTAAGCACGAATACGTGCATTTCACGCAGTTCTGGAGATATTACGTTTTTGAACTCACACACACGAACACTGGTAAAACGAAGTGTTCGAATCTAGCTTGTTTTGCTCTAAAACGACGTGGCACGTCGAGTTAAGCACGAATACGTGCATTTCACGCAGTTCTGGAGAGATTACGTTTTTGAACTCACACACACGAACACTGGTAAAACGAAGTGTTCGAATCTAGTTTGTTTTGCTCTAAAACGACGTGCCACGTCGAGTTAAGCACGAATACGTGCATTTCACGCAGTTCTGGAGATATTACGTTTTTGAATTCACACTCACGAACACTGGTAAAACGAAGTGTTCGAATCTAGCTTGTTTTGCTCTAAAACGACGTGGCACGTCGAGTTAAGCACGAATACGTGCATTTCACGCAGTTCTGGAGAGATTACGTTTTTGAACTCACACTCACGAACACTGGTAAAACGAAGTGTTCGAATCTAGCTTGTTTTGCTCTAAAACGACGTGGCACGTCGAGTTAAGCACGATTACGTGCATTTCACGCAGTTCTGGAGATATTACGTTTTTGAGTTCACACTCACGAACACTGGTAAAACGAAGTGTTCGAATCTAGCTTGTTTTGCTCTAAAACGACGTGCCACGTCGAGTTAAGCACGAATACGTGCATTTCACGCAGTTCTGGAGATATTACGTTTTTGAGTTCACACTCACGAACACTGGTAAAACGAAGTGTTCGAATCTAGTTTGTTTTGCTCTAAAACGACGTGCCACGTCGAGTTAAGAACGAATACGTGCATTTCACGCAGTTCTGGAGATATTACGTTTTTGAGTTCACACTCACGAACACTGGTAAAACGAAGTGTTCGAATCTAGCTTGTTTTGCTCTAAAACGACGTGCCACGTCGAGTTAAGCACGAATACGTGCATTTCACGCAGTTCTGGAGATATTACGTTTTTGAATTCACACTCACGAACACTGGTAAAACGAAGTGTTCGAATCTAGCTTGTTTTGCTCTAAAACGACGTGGCACGTCGAGTTAAGCACGAATACGTGCATTTCACGCAGTTCTGGAGATATTACGTTTTTGAGTTCACACTCACGAACTCTGGTAAAACGAAGTGTACGAATCTAGCTTGTTTTGCTCTAAAACGACGTGCCACGTCGAGTTAAGCACGAATACGTGCATTTCACGCAGTTCTGGAGATATTACGTTTTTGAACTCACACACACGAACACTGGTAAAACGAAGTGTTCGAATCTAGTTTGTTTTGCTCTAAAACGACGTGCCACGTCGAGTTAAGCACGAATACGAGCATTTCACGCACTTCTGGAGATATTACGTTTTTGAGTTCACACTCACGAACACTGGTAAAACGAAGTGTTCGAATCTAGCTTGTTTTGCTCTAAAACGACGTGGCACGTCGAGTTAAGCACGAATACGTGCATTTCACGCAGTTCTGGAGATATTACGTTTTTGAGTTCACACTCACGAACACTGGTAAAACGAAGTGTTCGAATCTAGTTTGTTTTGCTCTAAAACGACGTGCCACGTCGAGTTAAGCACGAATACGTGCATTTCACGCAGTTCTGGAGATATTACGTTTTTGAATTCACACTCACGAACACTGGTAAAACGAAGTGTTCGAATCTAGCTTGTTTTGCTCTAAAACGACGTGGCACGTCGACTTAAGCACGAATACGTGCATTTCACGCAGTTCTGGAGAGATTACGTTTTTGAAACACACACGAACACTGGTAAAACGAAGTGTTCGAATCTAGTTTGTTTTGCTCTAAAACGACGTGCCACGTCGAGTTAAGCACGAATACGTGCATTTCACGCAGTTCTGGAGATATTACGTTTTTGAGTTCACACTCACGAACACTGGTAAAACGAAGTGTTCGAATCTAGTTTGTTTTCCTCTAAAACGACGTGCCACGTCGAGTTAAGCACGAATACCTGCATTTCACGCAGTTCTGGAGATATTACGTTTTTGAATTCACACTCACGAACACTGGTAAAACGAAGTGTTCGAATCTAGCTTGTTTTGCTCTAAAACGACGTGGCACGTCGAGTTAAGCACGAATACGTGCATTTCACGCAGTTCTGGAGATATTACGTTTTCGAGTTCACACTCGCGAACACTGGTAAAACGAAGTGTTCGAATCTAGCTTATTCTGCTCTAAAACGACGTGCCACGTCGAGTTAAGCACGAATACATGCATTTCACGCAGTTCTGGAGATATTACGTTTTCGAGTTCACACTCACGAACACTGGTAATACGAAGTGTTCGAATCTAGTTTGTTTTGCTCTAAAACGACGTGCCACGTCGAGTTAAGCAAGAATACGTGCATTTCATGCAGTTCTGGAGATATTACGTTTTTGAGTTCACACTCACGAACACTGGTAAAACGAAGTGTTCGAATCTAGTTTGTTTTGCTCTAAAACGACGTGCCACGTCGAGTTAAGCACGAATACGTGCATTTCACGCAGTTCTGGAGATATTACGTTTTTGAATTCACACTCACGAACACTGGTAAAACGAAGTGTTCGAATCTAGCTTGTTTTGCTCTAAAACGACGTGGCACGTCGAGTTATGCACGAATACGTGCATTTCACGCAGTTCTGGAGAGATTACGTTTTTGAGTTCACACTCACGAACACTGGTAAAACGAAGTGTTCGAATCTAGCTTGTTTTGCTCTAAAACGACGTGCCACGTCGAGTTAAGCACGAATACATGCATTTCACGCAGTTCTGGAGATATTACGTTTTCGAGTTCACACTCACGAACACTGGTAAAACGAAGTGTTCGAATCTAGTTTGTTTTGTTCTAAAACGACGTGCCACGTCGAGTTACGCACGAATACGTGCATTTCACGCAGTTCTGAAGATATTACGTTTTCGAGTCACACTCACGAACACTGGTAAAATGAAGTGTTCGAATCTAGCTTGTTTTGCTGTAAAACGACGTGCCACGTCGAGTTAAGCACGAATACGTGCATTTCACGCAGTTCTGGAGATATTACGTTTTTGAGTTCACACTCACGCACACTGGTAAAACGAAGTGTTCGAATCAAGCTTGTTTTGCTCTAAAACGACGTGCCACGTCGAGTTAAGCACGAATACATGCATTTCACGCAGTTCTGGAGATATTACGTTTTTGAGTTCACACTCACGAACACTAGTAAAACGAAGTGTTCGAATATAGCTTGTTTTGCTCTAAAACGACGTGGCACGTCGAGTTAAGCACGAATACGTGCATTTCACGCAGTTCTGGAGATATTACGTTTTCGAGTTCACACTCGCGAACACTGGTAAAACGAAGTGTTCGAATCTAGCTTAGTTTGCTCTAAAACGACGTGCCACGTCGAGTTAAGCACGAATACATGCATTTCACGCAGTTCTGGAGATATTACGTTTTCGAGTTCACACTCACGAACACTGGTAATACGAAGTGTTCGAATCTAGTTTGTTTGGTCTAAAACGACGTGCCACGTCGAGTTAAGCAAGAATACGTGCATTTCATGCAGTTCTGGAGATATTACGTTTTTGAGTTCACACTCACGAACACTGGTAAAACGAAGTGTTCGAATCTAGCTTGTTTTGCTCTAAAACGACGTGCCACGTCGAGTTAAGCACGAATACGTGCATTTCACGCAGTTCTGGAGATATTACGTTTTTGAATTCACACTCACGAACTCTGGTAAAACGAAGTGTACGAATCTAGCTTGTTTTGCTCTAAAACGACGTGGCACGTCGAGTTAAGCACGAATACGCGCATTTCACGCAGTTCTGGAGATATTACGTTTTTGAACTCACACACACGAACACTGGTAAAACGAAGTGTTCGAATCTAGTTTGTTTTGCTCTAAAACGACGTGCCACGTCGAGTTAAGCACGAATACGTGCATTTCACGCAGTTCTGGAGATATTACGTTTTTGAGTTCACACTCACGAACACTGGTAAAACGAAGTGTTCGAATCTAGCTTGTTTTGCTCTAAAACGACGTGGCACGTCGAGTTAAGCACGAATACGTGCATTTCACGCAGTTCTGGAGATATTACGTTTTTGAATTCACACTCACGAACACTGGTAAAACGAAGTGTTCGAATCTAGCTTGTTTTGCTCTAAAACGACGTGGCACGTCGAGTTATGCACGAATACGTGCATTTCACGCAGTTCTGGAGAGATTACGTTTTTGAGTTCACACTCACGAGCACTGGTAAAACGAAGTGTTCGAATCTAGCTTGTTTTGCTCTAAAACGACGTGCCACGTCGAGTTAAGCACGAATACATGCATTTCACGCAGTTCTGGAGATATTACGTTTTCGAGTTCACACTCACGAACACTGGTAAAACGAAGTGTTCGAATCTAGTTTGTTTTGTTCTAAAACGACGTGCCACGTCGAGTTACGCACGAATACGTGCATTTCACGCAGTTCTGGAGATATTACGTTTTCGAGTCACACCCACGAACACTGGTAAAACGAAGTGTTCGAATCTAGCTTGTTTTGCTGTAAAACGACGTGCCACGTCGAGTTAAGCACGAATACGTGCATTTCACGCAGTTCTGGAGATATTACGTTTTTGAGTTCACACTCACGCACACTGGTAAAACGAAGTGTTCGAATCAAGCTTGTTTTGCTCTAAAACGACGTGCCACGTCGAGTTAAGCACGAATACATGCATTTCACGCAGTTCTGGAGATATTACGTTTTTGAGTTCACACTCACGAACACTAGTAAAACGAAGTGTTCGAATATAGCTTGTTTTGCTCTAAAACGACGTGGCACGTCGAGTTAAGCACGAATACGTGCATTTCACGCAGTTCTGGAGATATTACGTTTTTGAGTTCACACTCACGAACTCTGGTAAAACGAAGTGTACGAATCTAGCTTGTTTTGCTCTAAAACGACGTGCCACGTCGAGTTAAGCACGAATACGTGCATTTCACGCAGTTCTGGAGATATTACGTTTTTGAACTCACACACACGAACACTGGTAAAACGAAGTGTTCGAATCTAGTTTGTTTTGCTCTAAAACGACGTGCCACGTCGAGTTAAGCACGAATACGTGCATTTCACGCAGTTCTGGAAATATTACGTTTTTGAGTTCACACTCACGCACACTGGTAAAACGAAGTGTTCGAATCAAGCTTGTTTTGCTCTAAAACGACGTGCCACGTCGAGTTAAGCACGAATACGTGCATTTCACGCAGTTCTGGAGATATTACGTTTTTGAGTTCACACTCACGAACACTGGTAAAACGAAGTGTTCGAATCTAGTTTGTTTTGCTCTAAAACGACGTGCCACGTCGAGTTAAGAACGAATACGTGCATTTCACGCAGTTCTGGAGATATTACGTTTTTGAATTCACACTCACGAACACTGGTAAAACGAAGTGTTCGAATCTAGCTTGTTTTGCTCTAAAACGACGTGGCACGTCGAGTTAAGCACGAATACGTGCATTTCACGCAGTTCTGGAGAGATTACGTTTTTGAACTCACACACACGAACACTGGTAAAACGAAGTGTTCGAATCTAGTTTGTTTTGCTCTAAAACGACGTGCCACGTCGAGTTAAGCACGAATACGTGCATTTCACGCAGTTCTGGAGATATTACGTTTTTGAGTTCACACTCACGAACACTGGTAAAACGAAGTGTTCGAATCTAGCTTGTTTTGCTCTAAAACGACGTGGCACGTCGAGTTAAGCACGAATACGTGCATTTCACGCAGTTCTGGAGATATTACGTTTTTGAGTTCACACTCACGAACACTGGTAAAACGAAGTGTTCGAATCTCGCTTGTTTTGCTCTAAAACGACGTGCCACGTCGAGTTAAGCACGAATACGTGCATTTCACGCAGTTCTGGAGATTTTACGTTTTTGAATTCACACTCACGAACACTGGTAAAACGAAGTGTTCGAATCTAGCTTGTTTTGCTCTAAAACGACGTGGCACGTCGAGTTAAGCACGAATACGTGCATTTCACGCAGTTCTGGAGATATTACGTTTTTGAGTTCACACTCACGAACTCTGGTAAAACGAAGTGTACGAATCTAGCTTGTTTTGCTCTAAAACGACGTGCCACGTCGAGTTAAGCACGAATACGTGCATTTCACGCAGTTCTGGAGATATTACGTTTTTGAACTCACACACACGAACACTGGTAAAACGAAGTGTTCGAATCTAGTTTGTTTTGCTCTAAAACGACGTGCCACGTCGAGTTAAGCACGAATACGTGCATTTCACGCAGTTCTGGAAATATTACGTTTTTGAGTTCACACTCACGCACACTGGTAAAACGAAGTGTTCGAATCTAGTTTGTTTTGCTCTAAAACGACGTGCCACGTCGAGTTAAGCACGAATACGTGCATTTCACGCAGTTCTGGAGATATTACGTTTTTGAATTCACACTCACGAACACTGGTAAAACGAAGTGTTCGAATCTAGCTTGTTTTGCTCTAAAACGACGTGGCACGTCGAGTTAAGCACGAATACGTGCATTTCACGCAGTTCTGGAGAGATTACGTTTTTGAGTTCACACTCACGAACACTGGTAAAACGAAGTGTTCGAATCTAGCTTGTTTTGCTCTAAAACGACGTGCCACGTCGAGTTAAGCACGAATACATGCATTTCACGCAGTTCTGGAGATATTACGTTTTCGAGTTCACACTCACGAACACTGGTAAAACGAAGTGTTCGAATCTAGTTTGTTTTGCTCTAAAACGACGTGCCACGTCGAGTTAAGCACGAATACGTGCATTTCACGCAGTTCTGGAGATATTACGTTTTTGAGTTCACACTCACGAACTCTGGTAAAACGAAGTGTACGAATCTAGCTTGTTTTGCTCTAAAACGACCTGGCACGTCGAGTTAAGCACGAATACGTGCATTTCACGCAGTTCTGCAAATATTACGTTTTTGAGTTCACACTCACGCACACTGGTAAAACGAAGTGTTCGAATCAAGCTTGTTTTGCTCTAAAACGACGTGCCACGTCGAGTTAAGCACGAATACGTGCATTTCACGCAGTTCTGGAGATATTACGTTTTTGAGTTCACACTCACGAACACTGGTAAAACGAAGTGTTCGAATCTAGTTTGTTTTGCTCTAAGACGACGTGCCACGTCGAGTTAAGAACGAATACGTGCATTTCACGCAGTTCTGGAGATATTACGTTTTTGAATTCACACTCACGAACACTGGTAAAACGAAGTGTTCGAATCTAGCTTGTTTTGCTCTAAAACGACGTGGCACGTCGAGTTAAGCACGAATACGTGCATTTCACGCAGTTCTGGAGAGATTACGTTTTTGAACTCACACACACGAACACTGGTAAAACGAAGTGTTCGAATCTAGTTTGTTTTGCTCTAAAACGACGTGCCACATCGAGTTAAGCACGAATACGTGCATTTCACGCAGTTCTGGAGATATTACGTTTTTGAGTTCACACTCACGAACACTGGTAAAACGAAGTGTTCGAATCTAGCTTGTTTTGCTCTAAAACGACGTGGCACGTCGAGTTAAGCACGAATACGTGCATTTCACGCAGTTCTGGAGATATTACGTTTTCGAGTCACACTCACGAACACTGGTAAAACGAAGTGTTCGAATCTAGCTTGTTTTGCTGTAAAACGACGTGCCACGTCGAGTTAAGCACGAATACGTGCATTTCACGCAGTTCTGGAGATATTACGTTTTTGAGTTCACACTCACGCACACTGGTAAAACGAAGTGTTCGAATCTAGCTTGTTTTGCTGTAAAACGACGTGCCACGTCGAGTTAAGCACGAATTCGTGCATTTCACGCAGTTCTGGAAATATTACGTTTTTGAGTTCACACTCACGCACACTGGTAAAACGAAGTGTTCGAATCAAGCTTGTTTTGCTCTAAAACGACGTGCCACGTCGAGTTAAGCACGAATACGTGCATTTCACGCAGTTCTGGAGATATTACGTTTTTGAGTTCACACTCACGAACACTGGTAAAACGAAGTGTTCGAATCTAGTTTGTTTTGCTCTAAAACGACGTGCCACGTCGAGTTAAGAACGAATACGTGCATTTCACGCAGTTCTGGAGATATTACGTTTTTGAATTCACACTCACGAACACTGGTAAAACGAAGTGTTCGAATCTAGCTTGTTTTGCTCTAAAACGACGTGGCACGTCGAGTTAAGCACGAATACGTGCATTTCACGCAGTTCTGGAGAGATTACGTTTTTGAACTCACACACACGAACACTGGTAAAACGAAGTGTTCGAATCTAGTTTGTTTTGCTCTAAAACGACGTGCCACGTCGAGTTAAGCGCGAATACGTGCATTTCACGCAGTTCTGGAGATATTACGTTTTTGAGTTCACACTCACGAACACTGGTAAAACGAAGTGTTCGAATCTAGTTTGTTTTGCTCTAAAACGACGTGCCACGTCGAGTTAAGCACGAATACGTGCATTTCACGCAGTTCTGGAGATATTACGTTTTTGAATTCACACTCACGAACACTGGTAAAACGAAGTGTTCGAATCTAGCTTGTTTTGCTCTAAAACGACGTGCCACGTCGAGTTAAGCACGAATACGTGCATTTCACGCAGTTCTGGAGCTATTACGTTTTTGAACTCACACACACGAACACTGGTAAAACGAAGTGTTCGAATCTAGTTTGTTTTGCTCTAAAACGACGTGCCACGTCGAGTTAAGCACGAATACGTGCATTTCACGCAGTTCTGGAGATATTGCGTTTTTGAGTTCACACTCACGAACACTGGTAAAACGAAGTGTTCGAATCTAGCTTGTTTTGCTCTAAAACGACGTGGCACGTCGAGTTAAGCACGAATACGTGCATTTCACGCAGTTCTGGAGATATTACGTTTTTGAGTTCACACTCACGAACACTGGTAAAACGAAGTGTTCGAATCTAGCTTGTTTTGCTCTAAAACGACGTGGCACGTCGAGTTAAGCACGAATACGTGCATTTCACGCAGTTCTGGAGATATTACGTTTTTGAGTTCACACTCACGAACACTGGTAAAACGAAGTGTTCGAATCTAGTTTGTTTTGCTCTAAAACGACGTGCCACGTCGAGTTAAGCACGAATACGTGCATTTCACGCAGTTCTTGAGATATTACGTTTTTGAATTCACACTCACGAACACTGGTAAAACGAAGTGTTCGAATCTAGCTTGTTTTGCTCTAAAACGACGTGGCACGTCGAGTTAAGCACGAATACGTGCATTTCACGCAGTTCTGGAGAGATTACGTTTTTGAGTTCACACTCACGAACACTGGTAAAACGAAGTGTTCGAATCTAGCTTGTTTTGCTCTAAAACGACGTGCCACGTCGAGTTAAGCACGAATACATGCATTTCACGCAGTTCTGGAGATATTACGTTTTCGAGTTCACACTCACGAACTTTGGTAAAACGAAGTGTTCGAATCTAGTTTGTTTTGCTCTAAAACGACGTGCCACGTCGAGTTAAGCACGAATACGTGCATTTCACGCAGTTCTGGAAATATTACGTTTTTGAGTTCACACTCACGAACTCTGGTAAAACGAAGTGTACGAATCTAGCTTGTTTTGCTCTAAAACGACGTGCCACGTCGAGTTAAGCACGAATACGTGCATTTCACGCAGTTCTGGAGATATTACGTTTTTGAACTCACACACACGAACACTGGTAAAACGAAGTGTTCGAATCTAGTTTGTTTTGCTCTAAAACGACGTGGCACGTCGAGTTAAGCACGAATACGTGCATTTCACGCAGTTCTGGAGATATTACGTTTTCGAGTCACACTCACGAACACTGGTAAAACGAAGTGTTCGAATCTAGCTTGTTTTGCTGTAAAACGACGTGCCACGTCGAGTTAAGCACGAATACGTGCATTTCACGCAGTTCTGGAGATATTACGTTTTTGAGTTCACACTCACGCACACTGGTAAAACGAAGTGTTCGAATCAAGCTTGTTTTGCTCTAAAACGACGTGCCACGTCGAGTTAAGCACGAATACGTGCATTTCACGCAGTTCTGGAGATATTACGTTTTTGAGTTCACACTCACGAACACTGGTAAAACGAAGTGTTCGAATCTAGTTTGTTTTGCTCTAAAACGACGTGCCACGTCGAGTTAAGAACGAATACGTGCATTTCACGCAGTTCTGGAGATATTACGTTTTTGAATTCACACTCACGAACACTGGTAAAACGAAGTGTTCGAATCTAGTTTGTTTTGCTCTAAAACGACGTGCCACGTCGAGTTAAGCACGAATACGTGCATTTCACGCAGTTCTGGAGATATTACGTTTTCGAGTCACACTCACGAACACTGGTAAAACGAAGTGTTCGAATCTAGCTTGTTTTGCTGTAAAACGACGTGCCACGTCGAGTTAAGCACGA
Source organism: Amblyomma mixtum (assembly GCF_055824585.1). Classification (NCBI taxonomy): domain Eukaryota; kingdom Metazoa; phylum Arthropoda; class Arachnida; order Ixodida; family Ixodidae; genus Amblyomma; species Amblyomma mixtum. The sequence goes on from NW_028317632.1 coordinate 16,868, forward strand.
ATACGTGCATTTCACGCAGTTCTGGAGATATTACGTTTTTGAGTTCACACTCACGCACACTGGTAAAACGAAGTGTTCGAATCTAGCTTGTTTTGCTGTAAAACGACGTGCCACGTCGAGTTAAGCACGAATACGTGCATTTCACGCAGTTCTGGAGAGATTACGTTTTTGAGTTCACACTCACGAACACTGGTAAAACGAAGTGTTCGAATCTAGCTTGTTTGGTCTAAAACGACGTGCCACGTCGAGTTAAGCACGAATACGTGCATTTCACGCAGTTCTGGAGATTTTACGTTTTTGAATTCACACTCACGAACACTGGTAAAACGAAGTGTTCGAATCTAGCTTGTTTTGCTCTAAAACGACGTGGCACGTCGAGTTAAGCACGAATACGTGCATTTCACGCAGTTCTGGAGATATTACGTTTTTGAGTTCACACTCACGAACTCTGGTAAAACGAAGTGTACGAATCTAGCTTGTTTTGCTCTAAAACGACGTGCCACGTCGAGTTAAGCACGAATACGTGCATTTCACGCAGTTCTGGAGATATTACGTTTTTGAACTCACACACACGAACACTGGTAAAACGAAGTGTTCGAATCTAGTTTGTTTTGCTCTAAAACGACGTGCCACGTCGAGTTAAGCACGAATACGTGCATTTCACGCAGTTCTGGAAATATTACGTTTTTGAGTTCACACTCACGCACACTGGTAAAACGAAGTGTTCGAATCAAGCTTGTTTTGCTCTAAAACGACGTGCCACGTCGAGTTAAGCACGAATACGTGCATTTCACGCAGTTCTGGAGATATTACGTTTTTGAGTTCACACTCACGAACACTGGTAAAACGAAGTGTTCGAATCTAGTTTGTTTTGCTCTAAAACGACGTGCCACGTCGAGTTAAGAACGAATACGTGCATTTCACGCAGTTCTGGAGATATTACGTTTTTGAATTCACACTCACGAACACTGGTAAAACGAAGTGTTCGAATCTAGCTTGTTTTGCTCTAAAACGACGTGGCACGTCGAGTTAAGCACGAATACGTGCATTTCACGCAGTTCTGGAGAGATTACGTTTTTGAACTCACACACACGAACACTGGTAAAACGAAGTGTTCGAATCTAGTTTGTTTTGCTCTAAAACGACGTGCCACGTCGAGTTAAGCACGAATACGTGCATTTCACGCAGTTCTGGAGATATTACGTTTTTGAGTTCACACTCACGAACACTGGTAAAACGAAGTGTTCGAATCTAGTTTGTTTTGCTCTAAAACGACGTGCCACGTCGAGTTAAGCACGAATACGTGCATTTCACGCAGTTCTGGAGATATTACGTTTTTGAGTTCACACTCACGAACACTGGTAAAACGAAGTGTTCGAATCTAGCTTGTTTTGCTCTAAAACGACGTGGCACGTCGAGTTAAGCACGAATACGTGCATTTCACGCAGTTCTGGAGATATTACGATTTTGAGTTCACACTCACGAACACTGGTAAAACGAAGTGTTCGAATCTAGCTTGTTTTGCTCTAAAACGACGTGGCACGTCGAGTTAAGCACGAATACGTGCATTTCACGCAGTTCTGGAGATATTACGTTTTTGAGTTCACACTCACGAACACTGGTAAAACGAAGTGTTCGAATCTAGTTTGTTTTGCTCTAAAACGACGTGCCACGTCGAGTTAAGCACGAATACGTGCATTTCACGCAGTTCTTGAGATATTACGTTTTTGAATTCACACTCACGAACACTGGTAAAACGAAGTGTTCGAATCTAGCTTGTTTTGCTCTAAAACGACGTGGCACGTCGAGTTAAGCACGAATACGTGCATTTCACGCAGTTCTGGAGAGATTACGTTTTTGAGTTCACACTCACGAACACTGGTAAAACGAAGTGTTCGAATCTAGCTTGTTTTGCTCTAAAACGACGTGCCACGTCGAGTTAAGCACGAATACATGCATTTCACGCAGTTCTGGAGATATTACGTTTTCGAGTTCACACTCACGAACACTGGTAAAACGAAGTGTTCGAATCTAGTTTGTTTTGCTCTAAAACGACGTGCCACGTCGAGTTAAGCACGAATACGTGCATTTCACGCAGTTCTGGAGATATTACGTTTTTGAGTTCACACTCACGAACACTGGTAGAACGAAGTGTTCGAATCTAGCTTGTTTTGCTCTAAAACGACCTGGCACGTCGAGTTAAGCACGAATACGTGCATTTCACGCAGTTCTGCAAATATTACGTTTTTGAGTTCACACTCACGCACACTGGTAAAACGAAGTGTTCGAATCAAGCTTGTTTTGCTCTAAAACGACGTGCCACGTCGAGTTAAGCACGAATACGTGCATTTCACGCAGTTCTGGAGATATTACGTTTTTGAGTTCACACTCACGAACACTGGTAAAACGAAGTGTTCGAATCTAGTTTGTTTTGCTCTAAGACGACGTGCCACGTCGAGTTAAGAACGAATACGTGCATTTCACGCAGTTCTGGAGATATTACGTTTTTGAATTCACACTCACGAACACTGGTAAAACGAAGTGTTCGAATCTAGCTTGTTTTGCTCTAAAACGACGTGGCACGTCGAGTTAAGCACGAATACGTGCATTTCACGCAGTTCTGGAGAGATTACGTTTTTGAACTCACACACACGAACACTGGTAAAACGAAGTGTTCGAATCTAGTTTGTTTTGCTCTAAAACGACGTGCCACGTCGAGTTAAGCACGAATACGTGCATTTCACGCAGTTCTGGAGATATTACGTTTTTGAGTTCACACTCACGAACACTGGTAAAACGAAGTGTTCGAATCTAGCTTGTTTTGCTCTAAAACGACGTGGCACGTCGAGTTAAGCACGAATACGTGCATTTCACGCAGTTCTGGAGATATTACGTTTTCGAGTCACACTCACGAACACTGGTAAAACGAAGTGTTCGAATCTAGCTTGTTTTGCTGTAAAACGACGTGCCACGTCGAGTTAAGCACGAATACGTGCATTTCACGCAGTTCTGGAGATATTACGTTTTTGAGTTCACACTCACGCACACTGGTAAAACGAAGTGTTCGAATCTAGCTTGTTTTGCTGTAAAACGACGTGCCACGTCGAGTTAAGCACGAATACGTGCATTTCACGCAGTTCTGGAAATATTACGTTTTTGAGTTCACACTCACGCACACTGGTAAAACGAAGTGTTCGAATCAAGCTTGTTTTGCTCTAAAACGACGTGCCACGTCGAGTTAAGCACGAATACGTGCATTTCACGCAGTTCTGGAGATATTACGTTTTTGAGTTCACACTCACGAACACTGGTAAAACGAAGTGTTCGAATCTAGTTTGTTTTGCTCTAAAACGACGTGCCACGTCGAGTTAAGAACGAATACGTGCATTTCACGCAGTTCTGGAGATATTACGTTTTTGAATTCACACTCACGAACACTGGTAAAACGAAGTGTTCGAATCTAGCTTGTTTTGCTCTAAAACGACGTGGCACGTCGAGTTAAGCACGAATACGTGCATTTCACGCAGTTCTGGAGAGATTACGTTTTTGAACTCACACACACGAACACTGGTAAAACGAAGTGTTCGAATCTAGTTTGTTTTGCTCTAAAACGACGTGCCACGTCGAGTTAAGCACGAATACGTGCATTTCACGCAGTTCTGGAGATATTACGTTTTTGAGTTCACACTCACGAACACTGGTAAAACGAAGTGTTCGAATCTAGTTTGTTTTGCTCTAAAACGACGTGCCACGTCGAGTTAAGCACGAATACGTGCATTTCACGCAGTTCTGGAGATATTACGTTTTTGAATTCACACTCACGAACACTGGTAAAACGAAGTGTTCGAATCTAGCTTGTTTTGCTCTAAAACGACGTGCCACGTCGAGTTAAGCACGAATACGTGCATTTCACGCAGTTCTGGAGCTATTACGTTTTTGAACTCACACACACGAACACTGGTAAAACGAAGTGTTCGAATCTAGTTTGTTTTGCTCTAAAACGACGTGCCACGTCGAGTTAAGCACGAATACGTGCATTTCACGCAGTTCTGGAGATATTGCGTTTTTGAGTTCACACTCACGAACACTGGTAAAACGAAGTGTTCGAATCTAGCTTGTTTTGCTCTAAAACGACGTGGCACGTCGAGTTAAGCACGAATACGTGCATTTCACGCAGTTCTGGAGATATTACGTTTTTGAGTTCACACTCACGAACACTGGTAAAACGAAGTGTTCGAATCTAGCTTGTTTTGCTCTAAAACGACGTGGCACGTCGAGTTAAGCACGAATACGTGCATTTCACGCAGTTCTGGAGATATTACGTTTTTGAGTTCACACTCACGAACACTGGTAAAACGAAGTGTTCGAATCTAGTTTGTTTTGCTCTAAAACGACGTGCCACGTCGAGTTAAGCACGAATACGTGCATTTCACGCAGTTCTTGAGATATTACGTTTTTGAATTCACACTCACGAACACTGGTAAAACGAAGTGTTCGAATCTAGCTTGTTTTGCTCTAAAACGACGTGGCACGTCGAGTTAAGCACGAATGCGTGCATTTCACGCAGTTCTGGAGAGATTACGTTTTTGAGTTCACACTCACGAACACTGGTAAAACGAAGTGTTCGAATCTAGCTTGTTTTGCTCTAAAACGACGTGCCACGTCGAGTTAAGCACGAATACATGCATTTCACGCAGTTCTGGAGATATTACGTTTTCGAGTTCACACTCAAGAACTTTGGTAAAACGAAGTGTTCGAATCTAGTTTGTTTTGCTCTAAAACGACGTGCCACGTCGAGTTAAGCACGAATACGTGCATTTCACGCAGTTCTGGAGATATTACGTTTTTGAGTTCACACTCACGAACTCTGGTAAAACGAAGTGTACGAATCTAGCTTGTTTTGCTCTAAAACGACGTGCCACGTCGAGTTAAGCACGAATACGTGCATTTCACGCAGTTCTGGAGATATTACGTTTTTGAACTCACACACACGAACACTGGTAAAACGAAGTGTTCGAATCTAGTTTGTTTTGCTCTAAAACGACGTGCCACGTTGAGTTAAGCACGAATACGTGCATTTCACGCAGTTCTGGAGATATTACGTTTTTGAGTTCACACTCACGAACACTGGTAAAACGAAGTGTTCGAATCTAGCTTGTTTTGCTCTAAAACGACGTGGCACGTCGAGTTAAGCACGAATACGTGCATTTCACGCAGTTCTGGAGATATTACGTTTTCGAGTCACACTCACGAACACTGGTAAAACGAAGTGTTCGAATCTAGCTTGTTTTGCTGTAAAACGACGTGCCACGTCGAGTTAAGCACGAATACGTGCATTTCACGCAGTTCTGGAGATATTACGTTTTTGAGTTCACACTCACGCACACTGGTAAAACGAAGTGTTCGAATCAAGCTTGTTTTGCTCTAAAACGACGTGCCACGTCGAGTTAAGCACGAATACGTGCATTTCACGCAGTTCTGGAGATATTACGTTTTTGAGTTCACACTCACGAACACTGGTAAAACGAAGTGTTCGAATCTAGTTTGTTTTGCTCTAAAACGACGTGCCACGTCGAGTTAAGAACGAATACGTGCATTTCACGCAGTTCTGGAGATATTACGTTTTTGAATTCACACTCACGAACACTGGTAAAACGAAGTGTTCGAATCTAGCTTGTTTTGCTCTAAAACGACGTGGCACGTCGAGTTAAGCACGAATACGTGCATTTCACGCAGTTCTGGAGAGATTACGTTTTTGAACTCACACACACGAACACTGGTAAAACGAAGTGTTCGAATCTAGTTTGTTTTGCTCTAAAACGACGTGCCACGTCGAGTTAAGCACGAATACGTGCATTTCACGCAGTTCTGGAGATATTACGTTTTTGAGTTCACACTCACGAACTCTGGTAAAACGAAGTGTACGAATCTAGCTTGTTTTGCTCTAAAACGACGTGCCACGTCGAGTTAAGCACGAATACGTGCATTTCACGCAGTTCTGGAGATATTACGTTTTTGAACTCACACACACGAACACTGGTAAAACGAAGTGTTCGAATCTAGTTTGTTTTGCTCTAAAACGACGTGCCACGTCGAGTTAAGCACGAATACGTGCATTTCACGCAGTTCTGGAGATATTACGTTTTTGAGTTCACACTCACGAACACTGGTAAAACGAAGTGTTCGAATCTAGCTTGTTTTGCTCTAAAACGACGTGCCACGTCGAGTTAAGCACGAATACATGCATTTCACGCAGTTCTGGAGATATTACGTTTTCGAGTTCACACTCACGAACACTGGTAAAACGAAGTGTTCGAATCTAGTTTGTTTTGTTCTAAAACGACGTGCCACGTCGAGTTACGCACGAATACGTGCATTTCACGCAGTTCTGGAGATATTACGTTTTCGAGTCACACTCACGAACACTGGTAAAACGAAGTGTTCGAATCTAGCTTGTTTTGCTGTAAAACGACGTGCCACGTCGAGTTAAGCACGAATACGTGCATTTCACGCAGTTCTGGAGATATTACGTTTTTGAGTTCACACTCACGAACACTGGTAAAACGAAGTGTTCGAATCTAGTTTGTTTTGCTCTAAAACGACGTGCCACGTCGAGTTAAGAACGAATACGTGCATTTCACGCAGTTCTGGAGATATTACGTTTTTGAATTCACACTCACGAACACTGGTAAAACGAAGTGTTCGAATCTAGCTTGTTTTGCTCTAAAACGACGTGGCACGTCGAGTTAAGCACGAATACGTGCATTTCACGCAGTTCTGGAGATATTACGTTTTTGAGTTCACTCTCACGAACTCTGGTAAAACGAAGTGTTCGAATCTAGTTTGTTTCGCTCTAAAACGACGTGCCACGTCGAGTTAAGCACGAATACGTGCATTTGACGCAGTTCTGGGGATATTACGTTTTTGAGTTCACACTCACGAACACTGGTAAAACGAAGTGTTCGAATCTAGCTTGTTTTGCTCTAAAACGACGTGCCACGTCGAGTTAAGCACGAATACATGCATTTCACGCAGTTCTGGAGATATTACGTTTTCGAGTTCACACTCACGAACACTGGTAAAACGAAGTGTTCGAATCTAGTTTGTTTTGCTCTAAAACGACGTGCCACGTCGAGTTACGCACGAATACGTGCATTTCACGCAGTTCTGGAGATATTACGTTTTCGAGTCACACTCACGAACACTGGTAAAACCAAGTGTTCGAATCTAGCTTGTTTTGCTGTAAAACGACGTGCCACGTCGAGTTAAGCACGAATACGTGCATTTCACGCAGTTCTGGAGATATTACGTTTTTGAGTTCACACTCACGCACACTGGTAAAACGAAGTGTTCGAATCAAGCTTGTTTTGCTCTAAAACGACGTGCCACGTCGAGTTAAGCACGAATACGTGCATTTCACTCAGTTCTGGAGATATTACGTTTTTGAGTTCACACTCACGAACACTGGTAAAACGAAGTGTTCGAATCTAGTTTGTTTTGCTCTAAAACGACGTGCCACGTCGAGTTAAGAACGAATACGTGCATTTCACGCAGTTCTGGAGATATTACGTTTTTGAAGTCACACTCACGAACACTGGTAAAACGAAGTGTTCGAATCTAGCTTGTTTTGCTCTAAACCGACGTGGCACGTCGAGTTAAGCACGAATACGTGCATTTGACGCAGTTCTGGAGAGATTACGTTTTTGAACTCACACTCACGAACACTGGTAAAACGAAGTGTTCGAATCTAGCTTGTTTTGCTCTAAAACGACGTGCCACGTCGAGTTAAGCACGAATACATGCATTTCACGCAGTTCTGGAGATATTACGTTTTCGAGTTCACACTCACGAACACTGGTAAAACGAAGTGTTCGAATCTAGTTTGTTTTGCTCTAAAACGACGTGCCACGTCGAGTTACGCACGAATACGTGCATTTCACGCAGTTCTGGAGATATTACGTTTTCGAGTCACACTCACGAACACTGGTAAAACCAAGTGTTCGAATCTAGCTTGTTTTGCTGTAAAACGACGTGCCACGTCGAGTTAAGCACGAATACGTGCATTTCACGCAGTTCTGGAGATATTACGTTTTTGAGTTCACACTCACGCACACTGGTAAAACGAAGTGTTCGAATCAAGCTTGTTTTGCTCTAAAACGACGTGCCACGTCGAGTTAAGCACGAATACGTGCATTTCACTCAGTTCTGGAGATATTACGTTTTTGAGTTCACACTCACGAACACTGGTAAAACGAAGTGTTCGAATCTAGTTTGTTTTGCTCTAAAACGACGTGCCACGTCGAGTTAAGAACGAATACGTGCATTTCACGCAGTTCTGGAGATATTACGTTTTTGAAGTCACACTCACGAACACTGGTAAAACGAAGTGTTCGAATCTAGCTTGTTTTGCTCTAAACCGACGTGGCACGTCGAGTTAAGCACGAATACGTGCATTTCACGCAGTTCTGGAGAGATTACGTTTTTGAACTCACACACACGAACACTGGTAAAACGAAGTGTACGAATCTAGCTTGTTTTGCTCTAAAACGACGTGCCACGTCGAGTTAAGCACGAATACGTGCATTTCACGCAGTTCTGGAGATATTACGTTTTTGAACTCACACACACGAACACTGGTAAAACGAAGTGTTCGAATCTAGCTTGTTTTGCTCTAAAACGACGTGGCACGTCGAGTTAAGCACGAATACGTGCATTTCACGCAGTTCTGGAGATATTACGTTTTCGAGTCACACTCACGAACACTGGTAAAACGAAGTGTTCGAATCTAGCTTGTTTTGCTGTAAAACGACGTGCCACGTCGAGTTAAGCACGAATACGTGCATTTCACGCAGTTCTGGAGATATTACGTTTTTGAGTTCACACTCACGCACACTGGTAAAACGAAGTGTTCGAATCTAGCTTGTTTTGCTGTAAAACGACGTGCCACGTCGAGTTAAGCACGAATACGTGCATTTCACGCAGTTCTGGAGAGATTACGTTTTTGAGTTCACACTCACGAACACTGGTAAAACGAAGTGTTCGAATCTAGCTTGTTTTGCTCTAAAACGACGTGCCACGTCGAGTTAAGCACGAATACATGCATTTCACGCAGTTCTGGAGATATTACGTTTTCGAGTTCACACTCACGAACACTGGTAAAACGAAGTGTTCGAATCTAGTTTGTTTTGCTCTAAAACGACGTGCCACGTCGAGTTAAGCACGAATACGTGCATTTCACGCAGTTCTGGAGATATTACGTTTTTGAGTTCACACTCACGAACTCTGGTAAAACGAAGTGTACGAATCTAGCTTGTTTTGCTCTAAAACGACGTGCCACGTCGAGTTAAGCACGAATACGTGCATTTCACGCAGTTCTGGAGATATTACGTTTTTGAACTCACACACACGAACACTGGTAAAACGAAGTGTTCGAATCTAGTTTGTTTTGCTCAAAACGACGTGCCACATCGAGTTAAGCACGAATACGTGCATTTCACGCAGTTCTGGAGATATTACGTTTTTGAGTTCACACTCACGAACACTGGTAGAACGAAGTGTTCGAATCTAGCTTGTTTTGCTCTAAAACGACGTGGCACGTCGAGTTAAGCACGAATACGTGCATTTCACGCAGTTCTGGAGATATTACGTTTTCGAGTCACACTCACGAACACTGGTAAAACGAAGTGTTCGAATCTAGCTTGTTTTGCTGTAAAACGACGTGCCACGTCGAGTTAAGCACGAATACGTGCATTTCACGCAGTTCTGGAGATATTACGTTTTTGAGTTCACACTCACGCACACTGGTAAAACGAAGTGTTCGAATCTAGCTTTTTTTGCTGTAAAACGACGTGCCACGTCGAGTTAAGCACGAATACGTGCATTTCACGCAGTTCTGGAAATATTACGTTTTTGAGTTCACACTCACGCACACTGGTAAAACGAAGTGTTCGAATCAAGCTTGTTTTGCTCTAAAACGACGTGCCACGTCGAGTTAAGCACGAATACGTGCATTTCACGCAGTTCTGGAGATATTGAGTTCACGCAGTTCTGGAGATTGAGTTCACACTCACGAACACTGGTAAAACGAAGTGTTCGAATCTAGTTTGTTTTGCTCTAAGACGACGTGCCACGTCGAGTTAAGAACGAATACGTGCATTTCACGCAGTTCTGGAGATATTACGTTTTTGAATTCACACTCACGAACACTGGTAAAACGAAGTGTTCGAATCTAGCTTGTTTTGCTCTAAAACGACGTGGCACGTCGAGTTAAGCACGAATACGTGCATTTCACGCAGTTCTGGAGAGATTACGTTTTTGAACTCACACACACGAACACTGGTAAAACGAAGTGTTCGAATCTAGTTTGTTTTGCTCTAAAACGACGTGCCACGTCGAGTTAAGCACGAATACGTGCATTTCACGCAGTTCTGGAGATATTACGTTTTTGAGTTCACACTCACGAACACTGGTAAAACGAAGTGTTCGAATCTAGCTTGTTTTGCTCTAAAACGACGTGGCACGTCGAGTTAAGCACGAATACGTGCATTTCACGCAGTTCTGGAGATATTACGTTTTCGAGTCACACTCACGAACACTGGTAAAACGAAGTGTTCGAATCTAGCTTGTTTTGCTGTAAAACGACGTGCCACGTCGAGTTAAGCACGAATACGTGCATTTCACGCAGTTCTGGAGATATTACGTTTTTGAGTTCACACTCACGCACACTGGTAAAACGAAGTGTTCGAATCTAGCTTGTTTTGCTGTAAAACGACGTGCCACGTCGAGTTAAGCACGAATACGTGCATTTCACGCAGTTCTGGAAATATTACGTTTTTGAGTTCACACTCACGCACACTGGTAAAACGAAGTGTTCGAATCAAGCTTGTTTTGCTCTAAAACGACGTGCCACGTCGAGTTAAGCACGAATACGTGCATTTCACGCAGTTCTGGAGATATTACGTTTTTGAGTTCACACTCACGAACGCTGGTAAAACGAAGTGTTCGAATCTAGTTTGTTTTGCTCTAAAACGACGTGCCACGTCGAGTTAAGAACGAATACGTGCATTTCACGCAGTTCTGGAGATATTACGTTTTTGAATTCACACTCACGAACACTGGTAAAACGAAGTGTTCGAATCTAGCTTGTTTTGCTCTAAAACGACGTGGCACGTCGAGTTAAGCACGAATACGTGCATTTCACGCAGTTCTGGAGAGATTACGTTTTTGAACTCGCACACACGAACACTGGTAAAACGAAGTGTTCGAATCTAGTTTGTTTTGCTCTAAAACGACGTGCCACGTCGAGTTAAGCACGAATACGTGCATTTCACGCAGTTCTGGAGATATTACGTTTTTGAGTTCACACTCACGAACACTGGTAAAACGAAGTGTTCGAATCTAGTTTGTTTTGCTCTAAAACGACGTGCCACGTCGAGTTAAGCACGAATACGTGCATTTCACGCAGTTCTGGAGATATTACGTTTTTGAATTCACACTCACGAACACTGGTAAAACGAAGTGTTCGAATCTAGCTTGTTTTGCTCTAAAACGACGTGCCACGTCGAGTTAAGCACGAATACGTGCATTTCACGCAGTTCTGGAGATATTACGTTTTTGAACTCACACACACGAACACTGGTAAAACGAAGTGTTCGAATCTAGTTTGTTTTGCTCTAAAACGACGTGCCACGTCGAGTTAAGCACGAATACGTGCATTTCACGCAGTTCTGGAGATATTACGTTTTTGAGTTCACACTCACGAACACTGGTAAAACGAAGTGTTCGAATCTAGCTTGTTTTGCTCTAAAACGACGTGGCACGTCGAGTTAAGCACGAATACGTGCATTTCACGCAGTTCTGGAGATATTACGTTTTTGAGTTCACACTCACGAACACTGGTAAAACGAAGTGTTCGAATCTAGCTTGTTTTGCTCTAAAACGACGTGGCACGTCGAGTTAAGCACGAATACGTGCATTTCACGCAGTTCTGGAGATATTACGTTTTTGAGTTCACACTCACGAACACTCGTAAAACGAAGTGTTCGAATCTAGTTTGTTTTGCTCTAAAACGACGTGCCACGTCGAGTTAAGCACGAATACGTGCATTTCACGCAGTTCTTGAGATATTACGTTTTTGAATTCACACTCACGAACACTGGTAAAACGAAGTGTTCGAATCTAGCTTGTTTTGCTCTAAAACGACGTGGCACGTCGAGTTAAGCACGAATACGTGCATTTCACGCAGTTCTGGAGAGATTACGTTTTTGAATTCACACTCACGAACACTGGTAAAACGAAGTGTTCGAATCTAGCTTGTTTTGCTCTAAAACGACGTGGCACGTCGAGTTAAGCACGAATACGTGCATTTCACGCAGTTCTGGAGAGATTACGTTTTTGAGTTCACACTCACGCACACTGGTAAAACGAAGTGTTCGAATCAAGCTTGTTTTGCTCTAAAACGACGTGCCACGTCGAGTTAAGCACGAATACGTGCATTTCACGCAGTTCTGGAGATATTACGTTTTTGAGTTCACACTCACGAACACTGGTAAAACGAAGTGTTCGAATCTAGTTTGTTTTGCTCTAAAACGACGTGCCACGTCGAGTTAAGAACGAATACGTGCATTTCACGCAGTTCTGGAGATATTACGTTTTTGAATTCACACTCACGAACACTGGTAAAACGAAGTGTTCGAATCTAGCTTGTTTTGCTCTAAAACGACGTGGCACGTCGAGTTAAGCACGAATACGTGCATTTCACGCAGTTCTGGAGAGATTACGTTTTTGAACTCACACACACGAACACTGGTAAAACGAAGTGTTCGAATCTAGTTTGTTTTGCTCTAAAACGACGTGCCACGTCGAGTTAAGCACGAATACGTGCATTTCACGCAGTTCTGGAGATATTACGTTTTTGAGTTCACACTCACGAACTCTGGTAAAACGAAGTGTACGAATCTAGCTTGTTTTGCTCTAAAACGACGTGCCACGTTGAGTTAAGCACGAATACGTGCATTTCACGCAGTTCTGGAGATATTACGTTTTTGAACTCACACACACGAACACTGGTAAAACGAAGTGTTCGAATCTAGTTTGTTTTGCTCTAAAACGACGTGCCACGTCGAGTTAAGCACGAATACGTGCATTTCACGCAGTTCTGGAGATATTACGTTTTTGAGTTCACACTCACGAACACTGGTAAAACGAAGTGTTCGAATCTAGCTTGTTTTGCTCTAAAACGACGTGCCACGTCGAGTTAAGCACGAATACATGCATTTCACGCAGTTCTGGAGATATTACGTTTTCGAGTTCACACTCACGAACACTGGTAAAACGAAGTGTTCGAATCTAGTTTGTTTTGTTCTAAAACGACGTGCCACGTCGAGTTACGCACGAATACGTGCATTTCACGCAGTTCAATCAATCAATCAATCAATCAATCAATCAGCCTTTTATTTTCTCTATATTAGAGAAGGAGACAGGACTAAAAGCTCGAAAGCTTGACAGAGGTCCTGCCCCCTTTTTTCACGCTGGCATTGCAACAGACAAGCGGCAATAAATTCTGCGCTACACATTATAGCACAAAAGAAAATAACACACCTTGAAAAAAAAAAGCAAAAAGTACCAACATAAAAATACATGCAGCGTCATGACACAAACTTGTTCAGAAAAAATTTCTTAATAACGTTATTTGAATGCTGGAAAGGGTCAAACATTTCTTTGTTTAAGTTATTTAATAGCACTGGCAGCGTATACGAGATAGATTGTTGTGAGTAATATGCTCTAGGTGTAGGAACTAGCCACATTTCTTTATTTCTGGTTTGTGGAATATGGGTGTTTTTTGCAAGTTCTGCCAAATTACCAACATAATTTTCATTGCTCCGCGAAGCACTTTTGAAACTCATTAAAAGTCTGTGTTCGTGTAAAGCTAAGACTGGCAGGATTTCATATTTTAAAAAGAGGTCACTCGTAGGGAAACAATACGGAACACCAGCAATGCATCTCACAGCTCTTTTTTGGAGAAGATGTAACTTGGTCATGTTCGTGATACCAGTGGTACCCCAAACGATAATGCAGTATTGTAAGAGAGATAGAATTAAGGAGTTATACAGCAACAGCCTAATTTTGACAGGAAGAATGGTGCGCAGGCGCGACAAAACTCCGACAGTTGAAGATATTTTGGATCTGATATAATCCACATGATCATTCCAAGTCAAGTGTTTTGAAAACACGACACCAAGGATTTTGACAGAATCCACTATCTCCACAGGATCATGGTTTAAACATACATTGAGTGGCCTAAACAATACCTTCCCTTTCGGCAAGTACAACACTATTTTAGTCTTTTTAGGATTAATCTTCAAAAAATTTGCTTGTGCCCATGTATTTAATGCATTAATTGTTCTACCTGCTTTTTCTTCAATATCATCTTCTGATTTCCCAGAAATGAACACTGAAGTATCATCGGCGTAAGATACAAATGTACTATCAGGTTCACAATGCACAATATCATTTAGATAAATTAAAAATAAAAGCGGACCCAATATGCTTCCCTGGGGAACTCCTGTGCAGATGTTCTGTACTGAGGACAAGGAGCTTTTAAAGTCTACATACTGTGTTCTATGGGAGAGGTATGATTCCATTAAGTCTAGTGCTTTTCCACGGACACCATAGGTTTCCATTTTATGTAAGAGAATTTTGTGACTTAATAAATCAAACGCTTTTGTGAAATCTATGTAGATACCTGCAACTATTTCCTTATTTTGAAATTTATCTATTATTATTTCTTTTTGTGTAAGTAGCGCTGTTTCTGTGGATCGATTCTTTCGAAAACCGTGCTGAAAGTCAAGGAGGAGATCATGCTTGTTAAAAAATGACAGGACTCTGCCATGTAGTAACTTCTCTATACCTTTAGAGAATACCGGTAATATAGATATAGGGCGGTAATTTTGGATCAAAGATTTGTCGCCACTTTTAAAAACCGGTATCACTCGAGCAGTTTGGAGTTCTTTCGGAAATACAGCGGTAGATAATATTAAATTGTAAATGTGCGTAATGGCTGGGCATATAAGGTGAAGAACATGTTTAACGGGCGCTATTTGGAGGCCATTTGTGTCCACTGACTTGCTATTTTTAATTGTGCTTATACACGAGAAAACTTCTGCGCAGTTTGTCGGAGCAAAGAAAAGTGATGATGAACTGTTGCATCCTTTCAAGAATGCAGTGTAATCTTGACTGCTGCCCATTTGATTCTGAGAAGCTTGCTGGATAAAAAAGTTGTTAAAAGTATCAGCTAAGCCAGTGTCACAAATACGCTTTCCCTCATGCTGAAAGTTATCAGGAAGATCAGGGTTAGATGGCCGTAATAAGGAATTTAATTTCCTCCACATAAGATCCGATCTTTGTTCAGTCGAGCTCCAAAATATATTTGTAAAATAAGCTTCTCGAGCGATCTTCAGTTTTGATGTAAGATTATTTCTGTACTTCTTGAATTGGCTAAACAAATTTGCATCTTTAGTTTTTACAAACTGTGCGTACAACTTATTTTTATGTTTTATCATTTGGAGCAACTCAGACGTTACCCAAGGTTTCCTAGCCCTAGATGGCGCGTTTACTTTTTTTAGTGGAAAGTGCGCGTCATATACAGTTTTAAATGATGTGATGAAATTGTAGTAAGCAGTATCGCTATTATCCGCCTCAAAAACATTATTCCAAGTCTTTTGGCTAATAGCATGACAAAAGGAATCAAGGTTTTTGTTAGTTATAGACTGTGTATAAATTATTCGCTTTTTCCTTTTATTAAAACGCACGGGCTTGTTAACTAGCATAAAGATTCCAAGGTGATCACTAATATCTGTGTAAACAACGTCTGCGGTTATTAAGTTAGTGTCAATATTTGTAATGAAGACATCTAATAAAGACGTACTTTCTAAAGTCACTCGTGTGGGCTTTGTTATTAAGCTAAAGAATCCATTCACTGCAATTAAAGAATGGAGTTCTTTTTGTGATTGTGAAGTTGAAAGCATATTTATGTTGATGTCACCACCTAAAACCATATCTATAGATTCGTATGATGCATAGCTAAAGATATTTCCGAGAAATGCTAAGAAATGACTTATGGCGCCAGACGGTGGCCTGTACATGACACAAAAAAGTTGGTTTGAGCTTCGCAGAGTGAGCACTTCGTAATCAGCAGTTGTTGCCGTGTATTCCTCGACCATTTCACACGATATTGTATCTTTAAGTAGAAGCGCGACGCCGCCTCCTCTTTTATCGTTTCGGTTTTGATAAAAGCACTGATATCCAGGACGGTGATACACATTCGATGCTGAAGTGTACCATGTTTCAGTCAACATTATTGCTGTGAGTGGAACTTCGAGAGTATCCAGTAGAATAGTTAATTCATCTTCTTTGTTTATTAAGGATCTAATGTTTAAGTGGAAAAAAGACAAAGCAGTAGTTTGAGGTTTAACCAAATGCGTAACCTCATGTGGCTCATAACCCATGTCACGGAACTAGTACTTAGGTTGGATGCCAGCAGGTACAACTACGCAATTTTGCGCAGATCATCCTGGTGGGTGATCGCAATGACATTTGACGTGTCAGTTTTGCGCACATATATTTTGCCATTCCGAGTCCATGCATACTTCCACTTCAGTTCTTTCTTTTTAGCATTTGCTGCACCAAACAGTTTTTTCATTGAAGGACTCAAGTGCTCATTGATGAAGATTTGTGTCTTCGGTTCAAGTTCAATGTCCTCTGACGTTATCCTCTGCTTTCGAGCTTTCTCAAGGAAGGCATCACGAACGGATCTGCGGGCAAATTGCAACACTATGTTTGGAGCATCTGCATTTCCCGCAGTTCGAACGCGGTGGCAAACCTCAATGTCTCCCCTTTCAAGTGGAAACTCAACCGCTCTAGCTATCCTATCGGCAATCTCTGTGATGTCTTCATTCTGCTTCATTGGTACACCCTTCAATTCAACGTTGTGACATCGCGTGTGTTGCTCGTTTTGTAAAAGTCTTACTTCATGAGCTTTCAGCTCCGCTCGTAAAGCGTCGCGTTCCTCCTGTAGTTCGTTTACGGATGCCTTCAGTTCCTCATTCTCTGTCTCAACGCGGTTCACAGACGTTTTCATTTCTTCGTAGTTGTCATTTATAAATGCTAGGCTAGCTTTTATCTCGCGTATGTCCTTTCTTAAGTCCCGTTCGAGACTTTCGCGTAGTTCACGGAACTCTTGTTTAAGTTCTCGTTTCAGCTCATCAAATAGTTTAATAAGTTCTTTCGACATTGCCACTTATGAAGAAGAAAGAAAAAAAAAACATGCAGTTTGAAATCGCGCTACAGCAAGAACAGCCCCAGTGAAAACAAGCGCAATCAACAGATCACAGTGTGTAGCAGCAGCAGTCACAGCGAAAGTGAAATCAATGCCACTAGTAGTGAAACATTTCACTAACCTGTGAAAGTATACGTAGGCGCTTAGAAAAACAGTGCGATCGCCGTGACTGCTGCTGCCAAGTGAGGCAGCGATGGGGTCTCCGTGGGCTTTTAAGTTCTTCAGCCAGGAATCCACGCAGGCGCAGTGCTCGCTGCCGACGAATGCTGGCGAAGCACGCTGCTACAGGTGATGTTCGTCGTTTCCAGCGGCTGCCAAGATCACATCACTCGATGATATGTGCTGCGTTGATATGTACGGACAGCAACCTGTGAAAGTATACGTAGGCGCTTAGAAAAACAGTGCGATCGCCGTGACTGCTGCTGCCAAGTGAGGCAGCGATGGGGTCTCCGTGGGCTTTTAAGTTCTTCAGCCAGGAATCCACGCAGGCGCAGTGCTCGCTGCCGACGAATGCTGGCGAAGCACGCTGCTACAGGTGATGTTCGTCGTTTCCAGCGGCTGCCAAGATCACATCACTCGATGATATGTGCTGCGTTGATATGTACGGACAGCAACCTGTGAAAGTATACGTAGGCGCTTAGAAAAACAGTGCGATCGCCGTGACTGCTGCTGCCAAGTTCTGGAGATATTACGTTTTCGAGTCACACTCACGAACACTGGTAAAACGAAGTGTTCGAATCTAGCTTGTTTTGCTGTAAAACGACGTGCCACGTCGAGTTAAGCACGAATACGTGCATTTCACGCAGTTCTGGAGATATTTCGTTTTTGAGTTCACACTCACGAACACTGGTAAAACGAAGTGTTCGAATCTAGTTTGTTTTGCTCTAAAACGACGTGCCACGTCGAGTTAAGAACGAATACGTGCATTTCACGCAGTTCTGGAGATATTACGTTTTTGAATTCACACTCACGAACACTGGTAAAACGAAGTGTTCGAATCTAGCTTGTTTTGCTCTAAAACGACGTGGCACGTCGAGTTAAGCACGAATACGTGCATTTCACGCAGTTCTGGAGATATTACGTTTTTGAGTTCACTCTCACGAACTCTGGTAAAACGAAGTGTTCGAATCTAGTTTGTTTCGCTCTAAAACGACGTGCCACGTCGAGTTAAGCACGAATACGTGCATTTGACGCAGTTCTGGAGATATTACGTTTTTGAGTTCACACTCACGAACACTGGTAAAACGAAGTGTTCGAATCTAGCTTGTTTTGCTCTAAAACGACGTGCCACGTCGAGTTAAGCATTTCACGCAGTTCTGGAGATATTACGTTTTCGAGTTCGCACTCACGAACACTGGTAAAACGAAGTGTTCGAATCTAGTTTGTTTTGCTCTAAAACGACGTGCCACGTCGAGTTACGCACGAATACGTGCATTTCACGCAGTTCTGGAGATATTACGTTTTCGAGTCACACTCACGAACACTGGTAAAACCAAGTGTTCGAATCTAGCTTGTTTTGCTGTAAAACGACGTGCCACGTCGAGTTAAGCACGAATACGTGCATTTCACGCAGTTCTGGAGATATTACGTTTTTGAGTTCACACTCACGCACACTGGTAAAACGAAGTGTTCGAATCAAGCTTGTTTTGCTCTAAAACGACGTGCCACGTCGAGTTAAGCACGAATACGTGCATTTCACTCAGTTCTGGAGATATTACGTTTTTGAGTTCACACTCACGAACACTGGTAAAACGAAGTGTTCGAATCTAGTTTGTTTTGCTCTAAAACGACGTGCCACGTCGAGTTAAGAACGAATACGTGCATTTCACGCAGTTCTGGAGATATTACGTTTTTGAATTCACACTCACGAACACTGGTAAAACGAAGTGTTCGAATCTAGCTTGTTTTGCTCTAAAACGACGTGGCACGTCGAGTTAAGCACGAATACGTGCATTTCACGCAGTTCTGGAGAGATTACGTTTTTGAACTCACACACACGAACACTGGTAAAACGAAGTGTACGAATCTAGCTTGTTTTGCTCTAAAACGACGTGCCACGTCGAGTTAAGCACGAATACGTGCATTTCACGCAGTTCTGGAGATATTACGTTTTTGAACTCACACACACGAACACTGGTAAAACGAAGTGTTCGAATCTAGCTTGTTTTGCTCTAAAACGACGTGGCACGTCGAGTTAAGCACGAATACGTGCATTTCACGCAGTTCTGGAGATATTACGTTTTCGAGTCACACTCACGAACACTGGGAAAACGAAGTGTTCGAATCTAGCTTGTTTTGCTGTAAAACGACGTGCCACGTCGAGTTAAGCACGAATACGTGCATTTCACGCAGTTCTGGAGATATTACGTTTTTGAGTTCACACTCACGCACACTGGCAAAACGAAGTGTTCGAATCTAGCTTGTTTTGCTGTAAAACGACGTGCCACGTCGAGTTAAGCACGAATACGTGCATTTCACGCAGTTCTGGAAATATTACGTTTTTGAGTTCACACTCACGCACACTGGTAAAACGAAGTGTTCGAATCAAGCTTGTTTTGCTCTAAAACGACGTGCCACGTCGAGTTAAGCACGAATACGTGCATTTCACGCAGTTCTGGAGATATTACGTTTTCGAGTTCACACTCACGAACACTGGTAAAACGAAGTGTTCGAATCTAGTTTGTTTTGCTCTAAAACGACGTGCCACGTCGAGTTAAGCACGAATACGTGCATTTCACGCAGTTCTGGAGATATTACGTTTTTGAGTTCACACTCACGAACACTGGTAAAACGAAGTGTTCGAATCTAGCTTGTTTTGCTGTAAAACGACGTGCCACGTCGAGTTAAGCACGAATACGTGCATTTCACGCAGTTCTGGAGATATTACGTTTTTGAGTTCACACTCACGCACACTGGTAAAACGAAGTGTTCGAATCTAGCTTGTTTTGCTGTAAAACGACGTGCCACGTCGAGTTAAGCACGAATACGTGCATTTCACGCAGTTCTGGAGAGATTACGTTTTTGAGTTCACACTCACGAACACTGGTAAAACGAAGTGTTCGAATCTAGCTTGTTTTGCTCTAAAACGACGTGCCACGTCGAGTTAAGCACGAATACATGCATTTCACGCAGTTCTGGAGATATTACGTTTTCGAGTTCACACTCACGAACACTGGTAAAACGAAGTGTTCGAATCTAGTTTGTTTTGCTCTAAAACGACGTGCCACGTCGAGTTAAGCACGAATACGTGCATTTCACGCAGTTCTGGAGATATTACGTTTTTGAGTTCACACTCACGAACTCTGGTAAAACGAAGTGTACGAATCTAGCTTGTTTTGCTCTAAAACGACGTGCCACGTCGAGTTAAGCACGAATACGTGCATTTCACGCAGTTCTGGAGATATTACGTTTTTGAACTCACACACACGAACACTGGTAAAACGAAGTGTTCGAATCTAGTTTGTTTTGCTCAAAACGACGTGCCACATCGAGTTAAGCACGAATACGTGCATTTCACGCAGTTCTGGAGATATTACGTTTTTGAGTTCACACTCACGAACACTGGTAGAACGAAGTGTTCGAATCTAGCTTGTTTTGCTCTAAAACGACGTGGCACGTCGAGTTAGGCACGAATACGTGCATTTCACGCAGTTCTGGAGATATTACGTTTTCGAGTCACACTCACGAACACTGGTAAAACGAAGTGTTCGAATCTAGCTTGTTTTGCTGTAAAACGACGTGCCACGTCGAGTTAAGCACGAATACGTGCATTTCACGCAGTTCTGGAGATATTACGTTTTTGAGTTCACACTCACGCACACTGGTAAAACGAAGTGTTCGAATCTAGCTTTTTTTGCTGTAAAACGACGTGCCACGTCGAGTTAAGCACGAATACGTGCATTTCACGCAGTTCTGGAAATATTACGTTTTTGAGTTCACACTCACGCACACTGGTAAAACGAAGTGTTCGAATCAAGCTTGTTTTGCTCTAAAACGACGTGCCACGTCGAGTTAAGCACGAATACGTGCATTTCACGCAGTTCTGGAGATATTGAGTTCACGCAGTTCTGGAGATTGAGTTCACACTCACGAACACTGGTAAAACGAAGTGTTCGAATCTAGTTTGTTTTGCTCTAAGACGACGTGCCACGTCGAGTTAAGAACGAATACGTGCATTTCACGCAGTTCTGGAGATATTACGTTTTTGAATTCACACTCACGAACACTGGTAAAACGAAGTGTTCGAATCTAGCTTGTTTTGCTCTAAAACGACGTGGCACGTCGAGTTAAGCACGAATACGTGCATTTCACGCAGTTCTGGAGAGATTACGTTTTTGAACTCACACACACGAACACTGGTAAAACGAAGTGTTCGAATCTAGTTTGTTTTGCTCTAAAACGACGTGCCACGTCGAGTTAAGCACGAATACGTGCATTTCACGCAGTTCTGGAGATATTACGTTTTTGAGTTCACACTCACGAACACTGGTAAAACGAAGTGTTCGAATCTAGCTTGTTTTGCTCTAAAACGACGTGGCACGTCGAGTTAAGCACGAATACGTGCATTTCACGCAGTTCTGGAGATATTACGTTTTCGAGTCACACTCACGAACACTGGTAAAACGAAGTGTTCGAATCTAGCTTGTTTTGCTGTAAAACGACGTGCCACGTCGAGTTAAGCACGAATACGTGCATTTCACGCAGTTCTGGAGATATTACGTTTTTGAGTTCACACTCACGCACACTGGTAAAACGAAGTGTTCGAATCTGGCTTGTTTTGCTGTAAAACGACGTGCCACGTCGAGTTAAGCACGAATACGTGCATTTCACGCAGTTCTGGAAATATTACGTTTTTGAGTTCACACTCACGCACACTGGTAAAACGAAGTGTTCGAATCAAGCTTGTTTTGCTCTAAAACGACGTGCCACGTCGAGTTAAGCACGAATACGTGCATTTCACGCAGTTCTGGAGATATTACGTTTTTGAGTTCACACTCACGAACACTGGTAAAACGAAGTGTTCGAATCTAGTTTGTTTTGCTCTAAAACGACGTGCCACGTCGAGTTAAGAACGAATACGTGCATTTCACGCAGTTCTGGAGATATTACGTTTTTGAATTCACACTCACGAACACTGGTAAAACGAAGTGTTCGAATCTAGCTTGTTTTGCTCTAAAACGACGTGGCACGTCGAGTTAAGCACGAATACGTGCATTTCACGCAGTTCTGGAGAGATTACGTTTTTGAACTCGCACACACGAACACTGGTAAAACGAAGTGTTCGAATCTAGTTTGTTTTGCTCTAAAACGACGTGCCACGTCGAGTTAAGCACGAATACGTGCATTTCACGCAGTTCTGGAGATATTACGTTTTTGAGTTCACACTCACGAACACTGGTAAAACGAAGTGTTCGAATCTAGTTTGTTTTGCTCTAAAACGACGTGCCACGTCGAGTTAAGCACGAATACGTGCATTTCACGCAGTTCTGGAGATATTACGTTTTTGAATTCACACTCACGAACACTGGTAAAACGAAGTGTTCGAATCTAGCTTGTTTTGCTCTAAAACGACGTGCCACGTCGAGTTAAGCACGAATACGTGCATTTCACGCAGTTCTGGAGATATTACGTTTTTGAACTCACACACACGAACACTGGTAAAACGAAGTGTTCGAATCTAGTTTGTTTTGCTCTAAAACGACGTGCCACGTCGAGTTAAGCACGAATACGTGCATTTCACGCAGTTCTGGAGATATTACGTTTTTGAGTTCACACTCACGAACACTGGTAAAACGAAGTGTTCGAATCTAGCTTGTTTTGCTCTAAAACGACGTGGCACGTCGAGTTAAGCACGAATACGTGCATTTCACGCAGTTCTGGAGATATTACGTTTTTGAGTTCACACTCACGAACACTGGTAAAACGAAGTGTTCGAATCTAGCTTGTTTTGCTCTAAAACGACGTGGCACGTCGAGTTAAGCACGAATACGTGCATTTCACGCAGTTCTGGAGATATTACGTTTTGAGTTCACACTCACGAACACTCGTAAAACGAAGTGTTCGAATCTAGTTTGTTTTGCTCTAAAACGACGTGCCACGTCGAGTTAAGCACGAATACGTGCATTTCACGCAGTTCTTGAGATATTACGTTTTTGAATTCACACTCACGAACACTGGTAAAACGAAGTGTTCGAATCTAGCTTGTTTTGCTCTAAAACGACGTGGCACGTCGAGTTAAGCACGAATACGTGCATTTCACGCAGTTCTGGAGAGATTACGTTTTTGAATTCACACTCACGAACACTGGTAAAACGAAGTGTTCGAATCTAGCTTGTTTTGCTCTAAAACGACGTGGCACGTCGAGTTAAGCACGAATACGTGCATTTCACGCAGTTCTGGAGAGATTACGTTTTTGAGTTCACACTCACGCACACTGGTAAAACGAAGTGTTCGAATCAAGCTTGTTTTGCTCTAAAACGACGTGCCACGTCGAGTTAAGCACGAATACGTGCATTTCACGCAGTTCTGGAGATATTACGTTTTTGAGTTCACACTCACGAACACTGGTAAAACGAAGTGTTCGAATCTAGTTTGTTTTGCTCTAAAACGACGTGCCACGTCGAGTTAAGAACGAATACGTGCATTTCACGCAGTTCTGGAGATATTACGTTTTTGAATTCACACTCACGAACACTGGTAAAACGAAGTGTTCGAATCTAGCTTGTTTTGCTCTAAAACGACGTGGCACGTCGAGTTAAGCACGAATACGTGCATTTCACGCAGTTCTGGAGAGATTACGTTTTTGAACTCACACACACGAACACTGGTAAAACGAAGTGTTCGAATCTAGTTTGTTTTGCTCTAAAACGACGTGCCACGTCGAGTTAAGCACGAATACGTGCATTTCACGCAGTTCTGGAGATATTACGTTTTTGAGTTCACACTCACGAACTCTGGTAAAACGAAGTGTACGAATCTAGCTTGTTTTGCTCTAAAACGACGTGCCACGTTGAGTTAAGCACGAATACGTGCATTTCACGCAGTTCTGGAGATATTACGTTTTTGAACTCACACACACGAACACTGGTAAAACGAAGTGTTCGAATCTAGTTTGTTTTGCTCTAAAACGACGTGCCACGTCGAGTTAAGCACGAATACGTGCATTTCACGCAGTTCTGGAGATATTACGTTTTTGAGTTCACACTCACGAACACTGGTAAAACGAAGTGTTCGAATCTAGCTTGTTTTGCTCTAAAACGACGTGCCACGTCGAGTTAAGCACGAATACATGCATTTCACGCAGTTCTGGAGATATTACGTTTTCGAGTTCACACTCACGAACACTGGTAAAACGAAGTGTTCGAATCTAGTTTGTTTTGTTCTAAAACGACGTGCCACGTCGAGTTACGCACGAATACGTGCATTTCACGCAGTTCTGGAGATATTACGTTTTCGAGTCACACTCACGAACACTGGTAAAACGAAGTGTTCGAATCTAGCTTGTTTTGCTGTAAAACGACGTGCCACGTCGAGTTAAGCACGAATACGTGCATTTCACGCAGTTCTGGAGATATTTCGTTTTTGAGTTCACACTCACGAACACTGGTAAAACGAAGTGTTCGAATCTAGTTTGTTTTGCTCTAAAACGACGTGCCACGTCGAGTTAAGAACGAATACGTGCATTTCACGCAGTTCTGGAGATATTACGTTTTTGAATTCACACTCACGAACACTGGTAAAACGAAGTGTTCGAATCTAGCTTGTTTTGCTCTAAAACGACGTGGCACGTCGAGTTAAGCACGAATACGTGCATTTCACGCAGTTCTGGAGATATTACGTTTTTGAGTTCACTCTCACGAACTCTGGTAAAACGAAGTGTTCGAATCTAGTTTGTTTCGCTCTAAAACGACGTGCCACGTCGAGTTAAGCACGAATACGTGCATTTGACGCAGTTCTGGAGATATTACGTTTTTGAGTTCACACTCACGAACACTGGTAAAACGAAGTGTTCGAATCTAGCTTGTTTTGCTCTAAAACGACGTGCCACGTCGAGTTAAGCACGAATACATGCATTTCACGCAGTTCTGGAGATATTACGTTTTCGAGTTCGCACTCACGAACACTGGTAAAACGAAGTGTTCGAATCTAGTTTGTTTTGCTCTAAAACGACGTGCCACGTCGAGTTACGCACGAATACGTGCATTTCACGCAGTTCTGGAGATATTACGTTTTCGAGTCACACTCACGAACACTGGTAAAACCAAGTGTTCGAATCTAGCTTGTTTTGCTGTAAAACGACGTGCCACGTCGAGTTAAGCACGAATACGTGCATTTCACGCAGTTCTGGAGATATTACGTTTTTGAGTTCACACTCACGCACACTGGTAAAACGAAGTGTTCGAATCAAGCTTGTTTTGCTCTAAAACGACGTGCCACGTCGAGTTAAGCACGAATACGTGCATTTCACTCAGTTCTGGAGATATTACGTTTTTGAGTTCACACTCACGAACACTGGTAAAACGAAGTGTTCGAATCTAGTTTGTTTTGCTCTAAAACGACGTGCCACGTCGAGTTAAGAACGAATACGTGCATTTCACGCAGTTCTGGAGATATTACGTTTTTGAATTCACACTCACGAACACTGGTAAAACGAAGTGTTCGAATCTAGCTTGTTTTGCTCTAAAACGACGTGGCACGTCGAGTTAAGCACGAATACGTGCATTTCACGCAGTTCTGGAGAGATTACGTTTTTGAACTCACACACACGAACACTGGTAAAACGAAGTGTACGAATCTAGCTTGTTTTGCTCTAAAACGACGTGCCACGTCGAGTTAAGCACGAATACGTGCATTTCACGCAGTTCTGGAGATATTACGTTTTTGAACTCACACACACGAACACTGGTAAAACGAAGTGTTCGAATCTAGCTTGTTTTGCTCTAAAACGACGTGGCACGTCGAGTTAAGCACGAATACGTGCATTTCACGCAGTTCTGGAGATATTACGTTTTCGAGTCACACTCACGAACACTGGTAAAACGAAGTGTTCGAATCTAGCTTGTTTTGCTGTAAAACGACGTGCCACGTCGAGTTAAGCACGAATACGTGCATTTCACGCAGTTCTGGAGATATTACGTTTTTGAGTTCACACTCACGCACACTGGCAAAACGAAGTGTTCGAATCTAGCTTGTTTTGCTGTAAAACGACGTGCCACGTCGAGTTAAGCACGAATACGTGCATTTCACGCAGTTCTGGAAATATTACGTTTTTGAGTTCACACTCACGCACACTGGTAAAACGAAGTGTTCGAATCAAGCTTGTTTTGCTCTAAAACGACGTGCCACGTCGAGTTAAGCACGAATACGTGCATTTCACGCAGTTCTGGAGATATTACGTTTTCGAGTTCACACTCACGAACACTGGTAAAACGAAGCGTTCGAATCTAGTTTGTTTTGCTCTAAAACGACGTGCCACGTCGAGTTAAGCACGAATACGTGCATTTCACGCAGTTCTGGAGATATTACGTTTTTGAGTTCACACTCACGAACTCTGGTAAAACGAAGTGTACGAATCTAGCTTGTTTTGCTCTAAAACGACGTGCCACGTCGAGTTAAGCACGAATACGTGCATTTCACGCAGTTCTGGAGATATTACGTTTTTGAACTCACACACACGAACACTGGTAAAACGAAGTGTTCGAATCTAGTTTGTTTTGCTCAAAACGACGTGCCACGTCGAGTTAAGCACGAATACGTGCATTTCACGCAGTTCTGGAGATATTACGTTTTTGAGTTCACACTCACGAACACTGGTAGAACGAAGTGTTCGAATCTAGCTTGTTTTGCTCTAAAACGACGTGGCACGTCGAGTTAAGCACGAATACGTGCATTTCACGCAGTTCTGGAGATATTACGTTTTCGAGTCACACTCACGAACACTGGTAAAACGAAGTGTTCGAATCTAGCTTGTTTTGCTGTAAAACGACGTGCCACGTCGAGTTAAGCACGAATACGTGCATTTCACGCAGTTCTGGAGATATTACGTTTTTGAGTTCACACTCACGCACACTGGTAAAACGAAGTGTTCGAATCTAGCTTTTTTTGCTGTAAAACGACGTGCCACGTCGAGTTAAGCACGAATACGTGCATTTCACGCAGTTCTGGAAATATTACGTTTTTGAGTTCACACTCACGCACACTGGTAAAACGAAGTGTTCGAATCAAGCTTGTTTTGCTCTAAAACGACGCGCCACGTCGA
The DNA here is from genome assembly GCF_055824585.1 of Amblyomma mixtum. Lineage (NCBI taxonomy): Eukaryota > Metazoa > Arthropoda > Arachnida > Ixodida > Ixodidae > Amblyomma > Amblyomma mixtum. Next base: position 44,461 of record NW_028317632.1, read on the forward strand.
GTTAAGCACGAATACGTGCATTTCACGCAGTTCTGGAGATATTACGTTTTTGAGTTCACACTCACGAACACTGGTAAAACGAAGTGTTCGAATCTAGTTTGTTTTGCTCTAAGACGACGTGCCACGTCGAGTTAAGAACGAATACGTGCATTTCACGCAGTTCTGGAGATATTACGTTTTTGAATTCACACTCACGAACACTGGTAAAACGAAGTGTTCGAATCTAGCTTGTTTTGCTCTAAAACGACGTGGCACGTCGAGTTAAGCACGAATACGTGCATTTCACGCAGTTCTGGAGAGATTACGTTTTTGAACTCACACACACGAACACTGGTAAAACGAAGTGTTCGAATCTAGTTTGTTTTGCTCTAAAACGACGTGCCACGTCGAGTTAAGCACGAATACGTGCATTTCACGCAGTTCTGGAGATATTACGTTTTTGAGTTCACACTCACGAACACTGGTAAAACGAAGTGTTCGAATCTAGCTTGTTTTGCTCTAAAACGACGTGGCACGTCGAGTTAAGCACGAATACGTGCATTTCACGCAGTTCTGGAGATATTACGTTTTCGAGTCACACTCACGAACACTGGTAAAACGAAGTGTTCGAATCTAGCTTGTTTTGCTGTAAAACGACGTGCCACGTCGAGTTAAGCACGAATACGTGCATTTCACGCAGTTCTGGAGATATTACGTTTTTGAGTTCACACTCACGCACACTGGTAAAACGAAGTGTTCGAATCTAGCTTGTTTTGCTGTAAAACGACGTGCCACGTCGAGTTAAGCACGAATACGTGCATTTCACGCAGTTCTGGAAATATTACGTTTTTGAGTTCACACTCACGCACACTGGTAAAACGAAGTGTTCGAATCAAGCTTGTTTTGCTCTAAAACGACGTGCCACGTCGAGTTAAGCACGAATACGTGCATTTCACGCAGTTCTGGAGATATTACGTTTTTGAGTTCACACTCACGAACACTGGTAAAACGAAGTGTTCGAATCTAGTTTGTTTTGCTCTAAAACGACGTGCCACGTCGAGTTAAGAACGAATACGTGCATTTCACGCAGTTCTGGAGATATTACGTTTTTGAATTCACACTCACGAACACTGGTAAAACGAAGTGTTCGAATCTAGCTTGTTTTGCTCTAAAACGACGTGGCACGTCGAGTTAAGCACGAATACGTGCATTTCACGCAGTTCTGGAGAGATTACGTTTTTGAACTCACACACACGAACACTGGTAAAACGAAGTGTTCGAATCTAGTTTGTTTTGCTCTCAAACGACGTGCCACGTCGAGTTAAGCACAAATACGTGCATTTCACGCAGTTCTGGAGATATTACGTTTTTGAGTTCACACTCACGAACACTGGTAAAACGAAGTGTTCGAATCTAGTTTGTTTTGCTCTAAAACGACGTGCCACGTCGAGTTAAGCACGAATACGTGCATTTCACGCAGTTCTGGAGATATTACGTTTTTGAATTCACACTCACGAACACTGGTAAAACGAAGTGTTCGAATCTAGCTTGTTTTGCTCTAAAACGACGTGCCACGTCGAGTTAAGCACGAATACGTGCATTTCACGCAGTTCTGGAGATATTACGTTTTTGAACTCACACACACGAACACTGGTAAAACGAAGTGTTCGAATCTAGTTTGTTTTGCTCTAAAACGACGTGCCACGTCGAGTTAAGCACGAATACGTGCATTTCACGCAGTTCTGGAGATATTACGTTTTTGAGTTCACACTCACGAACACTGGTAAAACGAAGTGTTCGAATCTAGCTTGTTTTGCTCTAAAACGACGTGGCACGTCGAGTTAAGCACGAATACGTGCATTTCACGCAGTTCTGGAGATATTACGTTTTTGAGTTCACACTCACGAACACTGGTAAAACGAAGTGTTCGAATCTAGCTTGTTTTGCTCTAAAACGACGTGGCACGTCGAGTTAAGCACGAATACGTGCATTTCACGCAGTTCTGGAGATATTACGTTTTTGAGTTCACACTCACGAACACTGGTAAAACGAAGTGTTCGAATCTAGTTTGTTTTGCTCTAAAACGACGTGCCACGTCGAGTTAAGCACGAATACGTGCATTTCACGCAGTTCTTGAGATATTACGTTTTTGAATTCACACTCACGAACACTGGTAAAACGAAGTGTTCGAATCTAGCTTGTTTTGCTCTAAAACGACGTGGCACGTCGAGTTAAGCACGACTACGTGCATTTCACGCAGTTCTGGAGAGATTACGTTTTTGAGTTCACACTCACGAACACTGGTAAAACGAAGTGTTCGAATCTAGCTTGTTTTGCTCTAAAACGACGTGCCACGTCGAGTTAAGCACGAATACATGCATTTCACGCAGTTCTGGAGATATTACGTTTTCGAGTTCACACTCACGAACTTTGGTAAAACGAAGTGTTCGAATCTAGTTTGTTTTGCTCTAAAACGACGTGCCACGTCGAGTTAAGCACGAATACGTGCATTTCACGCAGTTCTGGAGATATTACGTTTTTGAGTTCACAGTCACGAACTCTGGTAAGACGAAGTGTACGAATCTAGCTTGTTTTGCTCTAAAACGACGTGCCACGTCGAGTTAAGCACGAATACGTGCATTTCACGCAGTTCTGGAGATATTACGTTTTTGAACTCACACACACGAACACTGGTAAAACGAAGTGTTCGAATCTAGTTTGTTTTGCTCTAAAACGACGTGCCACGTCGAGTTAAGCACGAATACGTGCATTTCACGCAGTTCTGGAGATATTACGTTTTTGAGTTCACACTCACGAACACTGGTAAAACGAAGTGTTCGAATCTAGCTTGTTTTGCTCTAAAACGACGTGGCACGTCGAGTTAAGCACGAATACGTGCATTTCACGCAGTTCTGGAGATATTACGTTTTCGAGTCACACTCACGAACACTGGTAAAACGAAGTGTTCGAATCTAGCTTGTTTTGCTGTAAAACGACGTGCCACGTCGAGTTAAGCACGAAAACGTGCATTTCACGCAGTTCTGGAGATATTACGTTTTTGAGTTCACACTCACGCACACTGGTAAAACGAAGTGTTCGAATCAAGCTTGTTTTGCTCTAAAACGACGTGCCACGTCGAGTTAAGCACGAATACGTGCATTTCACGCAGTTCTGGAGATATTACGTTTTTGAGTTCACACTCACGAACACTGGTAAAACGATGTGTTCGAATCTAGTTTGTTTTGCTCTAAAACGACGTGCCACGTCGAGTTAAGAACGAATACGTGCATTTCACGCAGTTCTGGAGATATTACGTTTTTGAATTCACACTCACGAACACTGGTAAAACGAAGTGTTCGAATCTAGCTTGTTTTGCTCTAAAACGACGTGGCACGTCGAGTTAAGCACGAATACGTGCATTTCACGCAGTTCTGGAGAGATTACGTTTTTGAACTCACACACACGAACACTGGTAAAACGAAGTGTTCGAATCTAGTTTGTTTTGCTCTAAAACGACGTGCCACGTCGAGTTAAGCACGAATACGTGCATTTCACGCAGTTCTGGAGATATTACGTTTTTGAGTTCACACTCACGAACTCTGGTAAAACGAAGTGTACGAATCTAGCTTGTTTTGCTCTAAAACGACGTGCCACGTCGAGTTAAGCACGAATACGTGCATTTCACGCAGTTCTGGAGATATTACGTTTTTGAACTCACACACACGAACACTGGTAAAACGAAGTGTTCGAATCTAGTTTGTTTTGCTCTAAAACGACGTGCCACGTCGAGTTAAGCACGAATACGTGCATTTCACGCAGTTCTGGAGATATTACCTTTTTGAGTTCACACTCACGAACACTGGTAAAACGAAGTGTTCGAATCTAGCTTGTTTTGCTCTAAAACGACGTGGCACGTCGAGTTAAGCACGAATACGTGCATTTCACGCAGTTCTGGAGATATTACGTTTTTGAGTTCACACTCACGAACACTGGTAAAACGAAGTGTTCGAATCTAGTTTGTTTTGCTCTAAAACGACGTGCCACGTCGAGTTAAGCACGAAGCATTTCACGCAGTTCTGGAGATATTACGTTTTTGAATTCACACTCACGAACACTGGTAAAACGAAGTGTTCGAATCTAGCTTGTTTTGCTCTAAAACGACGTGGCACGTCGAGTTAAGCACGAATACGTGCATTTCACGCAGTTCTGGAGAGATTACGTTTTTGAGTTCACACTCACGAACACTGGTAAAACGAAGTGTTCGAATCTAGCTTGTTTTGCTCTAAAACGACGTGCCACGTCGAGTTAAGCACGAATACATGCATTTCACGCAGTTCTGGAGATATTACGTTTTCGAGTTCACACTCACGAACACTGGTAAAACGAAGTGTTCGAATCTAGTTTGTTTTGTTCTAAAACGACGTGCCACGTCGAGTTACGCACGAATACGTGCATTTCACGCAGTTCTGGAGATATTACGTTTTCGAGTCACACTCACGAACACTGGTAAAACGAAGTGTTCGAATCTAGCTTGTTTTGCTGTAAAACGACGTGCCACGTCGAGTTAAGCACGAATACGTGCATTTCACGCAGTTCTGGAGATATTACGTTTTTGAGTTCACACTCACGAACACTGGTAAAACGAAGTGTTCGAATCTAGTTTGTTTTGCTCTAAAACGACGTGCCACGTCGAGTTAAGAACGAATACGTGCATTTCACGCAGTTCTGGAGATATTACGTTTTTGAATTCACACTCACGAACACTGGTAAAACGAAGTGTTCGAATCTAGCTTGTTTTGCTCTAAAACGACGTGGCACGTCGAGTTAAGCACGAATACGTGCATTTCACGCAGTTCTGGAGATATTACGTTTTTGAGTTCACTCTCACGAACTCTGGTAAAACGAAGTGTTCGAATCTAGTTTGTTTCGCTCTAAAACGACGTGCCACGTCGAGTTAAGCACGAATACGTGCATTTGACGCAGTTCTGGAGATATTACGTTTTTGAGTTCACACTCACGAACACTGGTAAAACGAAGTGTTCGAATCTAGCTTGTTTTGCTCTAAAACGACGTGCCACGTCGAGTTAAGCACGAATACATGCATTTCACGCAGTTCTGGAGATATTACGTTTTCGAGTTCACACTCACGAACACTGGTAAAACGAAGTGTTCGAATCTAGTTTGTTTTGCTCTAAAACGACGTGCCACGTCGAGTTACGCACGAATACGTGCATTTCACGCAGTTCTGGAGATATTACGTTTTCGAGTCACACTCACGAACACTGGTAAAACCAAGTGTCCGAATCTAGCTTGTTTTGCTGTAAAACGACGTGCCACGTCGAGTTAAGCACGAATACGTGCATTTCACGCAGTTCTGGAGATATTACGTTTTTGAGTTCACACTCACGCACACTGGTAAAACGAAGTGTTCGAGTCAAGCTTGTTTTGCTCTAAAACGACGTGCCACGTCGAGTTAAGCACGAATACGTGCATTTCACTCAGTTCTGGAGATATTACGTTTTTGAGTTCACACTCACGAACACTGGTAAAACGAAGTGTTCGAATCTAGTTTGTTTTGCTCTAAAACGACGTGCCACGTCGAGTTAAGAACGAATACGTGCATTTCACGCAGTTCTGGAGATATTACGTTTTTGAATTCACACTCACGAACACTGGTAAAACGAAGTGTTCGAATCTAGCTTGTTTTGCTCTAAAACGACGTGGCATGTCGAGTTAAGCACGAATACGTGCATTTCACGCAGTTCTGGAGAGATTACGTTTTTGAACTCACACACACGAACACTGGTAAAACGAAGTGTTCGAATCTAGTTTGTTTTGCTCTAAAACGACGTGCCACGTCGAGTTAAGAACGAATACGTGCATTTCACGCAGTTCTGGAGATATTACGTTTTTGAGTTCACACTCACGAACACTGGTAAAACGAAGTGTTCGAATCTAGCTTGTTTTGCTCTAAAACGACGTGGCACGTCGAGTTAAGCACGAATACGTGCATTTCACGCAGTTCTGGAGATATTACGTTTTCGAGTCACACTCACGAACACTGGTAAAACGAAGTGTTCGAATCTAGCTTGTTTTGCTGTAAAACGACGTGCCACGTCGAGTTAAGCACGAATACGTGCATTTCACGCAGTTCTGGAGATATTACGTTTTTGAGTTCACACTCACGCACACTGGTAAAACGAAGTGTTCGAATCTAGCTTGTTTTGCTGTAAAACGACGTGCCACGTCGAGTTAAGCACGAATACGTGCATTTCACGCAGTTCTGGAAATATTACGTTTTTGAGTTCACACTCACGCACACTGGTAAAACGAAGTGTTCGAATCAAGCTTGTTTTGCTCTAAAACGACGTGCCACGTCGAGTTAAGCACGAATACGTGCATTTCACGCAGTTCTGGAGATATTACGTTTTTGAGTTCACACTCACGAACACTGGTAAAACGAAGTGTTCGAATCTAGTTTGTTTTGCTCTAAAACGACGTGCCACGTCGAGTTAAGAACGAATACGTGCATTTCACGCAGTTCTGGAGATATTACGTTTTTGAATTCACACTCACGAACACTGGTAAAACGAAGTGTTCGAATCTAGCTTGTTTTGCTCTAAAACGACGTGGCACGTCGAGTTAAGCACGAATACGTGCATTTCACGCAGTTCTGGAGAGATTACGTTTTTGAACTCACACACACGAACACTGGTAAAACGAAGTGTTCGAATCTAGTTTGTTTTGCTCTCAAACGACGTGCCACGTCGAGTTAAGCACGAATACGTGCATTTCACGCAGTTCTGGAGATATTACGTTTTTGAGTTCACACTCACGAACACTGGTAAAACGAAGTGTTCGAATCTAGTTTGTTTTGCTCTAAAACGACGTGCCACGTCGAGTTAAGCACGAATACGTGCATTTCACGCAGTTCTGGAGATATTACGTTTTTGAATTCACACTCACGAACACTGGTAAAACGAAGTGTTCGAATCTAGCTTGTTTTGCTCTAAAACGACGTGCCACGTCGAGTTAAGCACGAATACGTGCATTTCACGCAGTTCTGGAGATATTACGTTTTTGAACTCACACACACGAACACTGGTAAAACGAAGTGTTCGAATCTAGTTTGTTTTGCTCTAAAACGACGTGCACGTCGAGTTAAGCACGAATACGTGCGTTTCACGCAGTTCTGGAGATATTACGTTTTTGAGTTCACACTCACGCACACTGGTAAAACGAAGTGTTCGAATCAAGCTTGTTTTGCTCTAAAACGACGTGCCACGTCGAGTTAAGCACGAATACATGCATTTCACGCAGTTCTGGAGATATTACGTTTTTGAGTTCACACTCACGAACACTGGTAAAACGAAGTGTTCGAATCTAGCTTGTTTTGCTGTAAAACGACGTGCCACGTCGAGTTAAGCACGAATACGTGCGTTTCACGCAGTTCTGGAGATATTACGTTTTTGAGTTCACACTCACGCACACTGGTAAAACGAAGTGTTCGAATCAAGCTTGTTTTGCTCTAAAACGACGTGCCACGTCGAGTTAAGCACGAATACGTGCATTTCACGCAGTTCTGGAGATATTACGTTTTTGAATTCACACTCACGAACACTGGTAAAACGAAGTGTTCGAATCTAGTTTGTTTTGCTCTAAAACGACGTGCCACGTCGAGTTAAGCACGAATACGTGCATTTCACGCAGTTCTGGAGATATTACGTTTTCGAGTCACACTCACGAACACTGGTAAAACGAAGTGTTCGAATCTAGCTTGTTTTGCTCTAAAACGACGTGCCACGTCGAGTTAAGCACGAATACGTGCGTTTCACGCAGTTCTGGAGATATTACGTTTTTGAGTTCACACTCACGAACACTGGTAAAACGAAGTGTTCGAATCTAGCTTGTTTTGCTCTAAAACGACGTGGCACGTCGAGTTAAGCACGAATACGTGCATTTCACGCAGTTCTGGAGATATTACGTTTCTGAGTTCACACTCACGAACACTGGTAAAACGAAGTGTTCGAATCTAGTTTGTTTTGCTCTAAAACGACGTGCCACGTCGAGTTAAGCACGAATACGTGCATTTCACGCAGTTCTGGAGATATTACGTTTTTGAATTCACACTCACGAACACTGGTAAAACGAAGTGTTCGAATCTAGTTTGTTTTGCTCTAGAACGACGTGCCACGTCGAGTTACGCACGACTACGTGCATTTCACGCAGTTCTGGAGATATTACGTTTTCGAGTCACACTCACGAACACTGGTAAAACGAAGTGTTCGAATCTAGCTTGTTTTGCTTTAAAACGACGTGCCACGTCGAGTTAAGCACGAATACGTGCGTTTCACGCAGTTCTGGAGATATTACGTTTTTGAGTTCACACTCACGCACACTGGTAAAACGAAGTGTTCGAATCAAGCTTGTTTTGCTCTAAAACGACGTGCCACGTCGAGTTAAGCACGAATACGTGCATTTCACGCAGTTCTGGAGATATTACGTTTTTGAGTTCACACTCACGAACACTGGTAAAACGAAGTGTTCGAATCTAGTTTGTTTTGCTCTAAAACGACGTGCCACGTCGAGTTAAGCACGAACACGTGCATTTCACGCAGTTCTGGAGATATTACTTTTTTGAATTCACACTCACGAACACTGGTAAAACGAAGTGTTCGAATCTAGCTTGTTTTGCTCTAAGACGACGTGCCACGTCGAGTTAAGCACGAATACGTGCATTTCACGCAGTTCTAGAGATATTACGTTTTTGAGTTCACACTCACGAACACTGGTAAAACGAAGTGTTCGAATCTAGCTTGTTTTGCTCTAAAACGACGTGGCACGTCGAGTTAAGCACGAATACGTGCATTTCACGCAGTTCTGGAGATATTACGTTTCTGAGTTCACACTCACGAACACTGGTAAAACGACGTGCCACGTCGAGTTAAGCACGAATACATGCATTTCACGCAGTTCTGGAGAATCTAGTTTGTTTTGCTCTAAAACGACGTGCCACGTCGAGTTAAGCACGAATACGTGCATTTCACGCAGTTCTGGAGATATTACGTTTTTGAATTCACACTCACGAACACTGGTAAAACGAAGTGTTCGAATCTAGTTTGTTTTGCTCTAAAACGACGTGCCACGTCGAGTTACGCACGACTACGTGCATTTCACGCAGTTCTGGAGATATTACGTTTTCTAGTCACACTCACGAACACTGGTAAAACGAAGTGTTCGAATCTAGCTTGTTTTGCTGTAAAACGACGTGCCACGTCGAGTTAAGCACGAATACGTACGTTTCACGCAGTTCTGGAGATATTACGTTTTTGAGTTCACACTCACGCACACTGGTAAAACGAAGTGTTCGAATCAAGCTTGTTTTGCTCTAAAACGACGTGCCACGTCGAGTTAAGCACGAATACGTGCATTTCACGCAGTTCTGGAGATATTACGTTTTTGAGTTCACACTCACGAACACTGGTAAAACGAAGTGTTCGAATCTAGTTTGTTTCGCTCTAAAACGACGTGCCACGTCGAGTTAAGCACGAACACGTGCATTTCACGCAGTTGTGGAGATATTACGTTTTTGAATTCACACTCACGAACACTGGTAAAACGAAGTGTTCGAATCTAGCTTGTTTTGCTCTAAAACGACGTGCCACGTCGAGTTAAGCACGAATACGTGCATTTCACGCAGTTCTGGAGATATTACGTTTTTGAATTCACACTCACGACCACTGGTAAAACGAAGTGTTCGAATCTAGTTTGTTTTGCTCTAAAACGACGTGCCACGTCGAGTTACGCACGACTACGTGCATTTCACGCAGTTCTGGAGATATTACGTTTTCGAGTCCCACTCACGAACACTGGTAAAACGAAGTGTTCGAATCTAGCTTGTTTTGCTGTAAAACGACGTGCCACGTCGAGTTAAGCACGAATACGTGCGTTTCACGCAGTTCTGGAGATATTACGTTTTTGAGTTCACACTCACGCACACTGGTAAAACGAAGTGTTCGAATCAAGCTTGTTTTGCTCTAAAACGACGTGCCACGTCGAGTTAAGCACGAATACATGCATTTCACGCAGTTCTGGAGATATTACGTTTTTGAATTCACACTCACGAACACTGATAAAACGAAGTATTCGAATCTAGCTTGTTTTGCTCTAAAACGACGTGGCACGTCGAGTTAAGCACGAATACGTGCATTTCACGCAGTTCTGCAGATATTACGTTTTTGAACTCACACACACGAACACTGGTAAAACGAAGTGTTCGAATCTAGTTTGTTTTGCTCTAAAACGACGTGCCACGTCGAGTTACGCACGAATACGTGCATTTCACGCAGTTCTGGAGATATTACGTTTTTGAGTTCACACACGCACACTGGTAAAACGAAGTGTTCGAATCAAGCTTGTTTTGCTCTAAAACGACGTGCCACGTCGAGTTAAGCACGAATACATGCATTCCACGCAGTTCTGGAGATATTACGTTTTTGAGTTCACACTCACGAACACTGGTAAAACGAAGTGTTCGAATCTAGCTTGTTTGCTGTAAAACGACGTGCCACGTCGAGTTAAGCACGAATACGTGCGTTTCACGCAGTTCTGGAGATATTACGTTTTTGAGTTCACACTCACGCACACTGGTAAAACGAAGTGTTCGAATCAAGCTTGTTTTGCTGTAAAACGACGTGCCACGTCGAGTTAAGCACGAATACGTGCGTTTCACGCAGTTCTGGAGATATTACGTTTTTGAGTTCACACACGCACACTGGTAAAACGAAGTGTTCGAATCAAGCTTGTTTTGCTCTAAAACGACGTGCCACGTCGAGTTACGCACGACTACGTGCATTTCACGCAGTTCTGGAGATATTACGTTTTCGAGTCACACTCACGAACACTGGTAAAACGAAGTGTTCGAATCTAGCTTGTTTTGCTGTAAAACGACGTGCCACGTCGAGTTAAGCACGAATACGTGCGTTTCACGCAGTTCTGGAGATATTACGTTTTTGAGTTCACACTCACGCACACTGGTAAAACGAAGTGTTCGAATCAAGCTTGTTTTGCTCTAAAACGACGTGCCACGTCGAGTTAAGCACGAATACATGCATTTCACGCAGTTCTGGAGATATTACGTTTTTGAGTTCACACTCACGAACACTGGTAAAACGAAGTGTTCGAATCTAGCTTGTTTTGCTCTAAAACGACGTGCCACGTCGAGTTAAGCACGAATACGTGCATTTCACGCAGTTCTGGAGATATTACGTTTTCGAGTTCACACTCACGAACACTGGTAAAACGAAGTGTTCGAATCTAGTTTGTTTTGCTCTAAAACGACGTGCCGCGTCGAGTTAAGCACGAATACGTGCATTTCACGCAGTTCTGGAGATATTACGTTTTTGAATTCACACTCACGAACACTGATAAAACGAAGTATTCGAATCTAGCTTGTTTTGCTCTAAAACGACGTGGCACGTCGAGTTAAGCACGAATACGTGCATTTCACGCAGTTCTGCAGATATTACGTTTTTGAACTCACACACACGAACACTGGTAAAACGAAGTTTTCGAATCTAGTTTGTTTTGCTCTAAAACGACGTGCCACGTCGAGTTACGCACGAATACGTGCATTTCACGCAGTTCTGGAGATATTACGTTTTCGAGTCACACTCACGAACACTGGTTAAACGAAGTGTTCGAATCTAGCTTGTTTTGCTGTAAAACGACGTGCCACGTCGAGTTAAGCACGAATACGTGCGTTTCACGCAGTTCTGGAGATATTACGTTTTTGAATTCACACTCACGAACACTGGTAAAACGAAGTGTTCGAATCTAGCTTGTTTTGCTCTAAAACGACGTGGCACGTCGAGTTATGCACGAATACGTGCATTTCACGCAGTTCTGGAGATATTACGTTTTTGAACTCACACACACGAACACTGGTAAAACGAAGTGTTCGAATCTAGTTTGTTTTGCTCTAAAACGACGTGCCACGTCGAGTTAAGCACGAACACGTGCATTTCACGCAGTTCTGGAGATATTACGTTTTTGAATTCACACTCACGAACACTGGTAAAACGAAGTGTTCGAATCTAGCTTGTTTTGCTCTAAAACGACGTGGCACGTCGAGTTAAGCACGAATACGTGCATTTCACGCAGTTCTGGAGATATTACGTATTTGAGTTCACACTCACGAACACTGGTAAAACGAAGTGTTCGAATCTAGCTTGTTTTGCTCTAAAACGACGTGGCACGTCGAGTTATGCACGAATACGTGCATTTCACGCAGTTCTGGAGATATTACGTTTTTGAACTCACACACACGAACACTGGTAAAACGAAGTGTTCGAATCTAGTTTGTTTTGCTCTAAAATGACGTGCCACGTCGAGTTAAGCACGAATACGTGCATTTCACGCAGTTCTGGAGATATTACGTTTTTGAGTTCACACTCACGAACACTGGTAAAACGAAGTGTTCGAATCTAGCTTGTTTTGCTCTAAAACGACGTGGCACGTCGAGTTAAGCACGAATACGTGCATTTCACGCAGTTCTGGAGATATTACGTTTCTGAGTTCACACTCACGAACACTGGTAAAACGAAGTGTTCGAATCTAGTTTGTTTTGCTCTAGAACGACGTGCCACGTCGAGTTACGCACGACTACGTGCATTTCACGCAGTTCTGGAGATATTACGTTTTCGAGTCACACTCACGAACACTGGTAAAACGAAGTGTTCGAATCTAGCTTGTTTTGCTTTAAAACGACGTGCCACGTCGAGTTAAGCACGAATACGTGCGTTTCACGCAGTTCTGGAGATATTACGTTTTTGAGTTCACACTCACGCACACTGGTAAAACGAAGTGTTCGAATCAAGCTTGTTTTGCTCTAAAACGACGTGCCACGTCGAGTCAAGCACGAATACGTGCATTTCACGCAGTTCTGGAGATATTACGTTTTTGAGTTCACACTCACGAACACTGGTAAAACGAAGTGTTCGAATCTAGTTTGTTTTGCTCTAAAACGACGTGCCACGTCGAGTTTATTTATTTTATTTATTTCGAATACCCTCAGGGCCCGGGTCGGGCGTTATAGAGGGGAGTGGAATACTCAACATAATTAAGATAAAAGCACAGGCACATATATATATATATATATATATATATATATATATACATATATATACACATATATATAGGGGTGTCAAAAACAGTGCAAAAATAGTAAGGAACACCAGAAGGTAACAATAAACATCCAAGAATTCAATACAAGTACTACAAGTAAGGAACACCAAAATATAACTGTGGAACACAATACAAGTAGTAATACGGGGGTAAAAAATAAATAAACAGTGCGTAACGATTAATCAGGAACACCAAAATGAGCTTTTAAGGCATTTTTGAACAATGTAACATCAGTAATAGACATAAGATCTTCGGGAAGGTGGTTCCACTCTGTTATTGAGCGCGGGAGAAATGAATTATGAAAGGTATTCGTGTGGCATGCGAAAGATCCAATTTTATGACGGTGGTCCACGCGATGTGACACATAAGAGGGCCGGTGGAGTAAAAGATTGTGAAGTGTGTCGTGGTAGTATATTTTATGGAGCAAACAAAGTCGCTGTATCTGGCGTCTCAAGGAGAGTGGAGGTAGGTGTAATGTGTTTTTCATGTTAGTTGTGCTGGCAGTACGATGATAATTACTGAGAATGTAGCGAGCAGACCGATTCTGAAGAGCTTCGATGGTTGTTACCAGATGATCAAGGCCGGGATCCCATACAGAAGCAGCATACTCAAGCTTTGGACGGATAAGTGTTTTATAAAATTGTAAGTTAAGCACGAACACGTGCATTTCACGCAGTTCTGGAGATATTACGTTTTTGAATTCACACTCACGAACACTGGTAAAACGAAGTGTTCGAATCTAGCTTGTTTTGCTCTAAGACGAAGTGCCACGTCGAGTTAAGCACGAATACGTGCATTTCACGCAGTTCTGGAGATATTACGTTTTTGAGTTCACACTCACGAACACTGGTAAAACGAAGTGTTCGAATCTAGCTTGTTTTGCTCTAAAACGACGTGGCACGTCGAGTTAAGCACGAATACGTGCATTTCACGCAGTTCTGGAGATATTACGTTTCTGAGTTCACACTCACGAACACTGGTAAAACGAAGTGTTCGAATCTAGTTTGTTTTGCTCTAAAACGACGTGCCACGTCGAGTTAAGCACGAATACGTGCATTTCACGCAGTTCTGGAGATATTACGTTTTTGAATTCACACTCACGAACACTGGTAAAACGAAGTGTTCGAATCTAGTTTGTTTTGCTCTAAAACGACGTGCCACGTCGAGTTACGCACGACTACGTGCATTTCACGCAGTTCTGGAGATATTACGTTTTCTAGTCACACTCACGAACACTGGTAAAACGAAGTGTTCGAATCTAGCTTGTTTTGCTGTAAAACGACGTGCCACGTCGAGTTAAGCACGAATACGTGCATTTCACGCAGTTCTGGAGATATTACGTTTCTGAGTTCACACTCACGAACACTGGTAAAACGAAGTGTTCGAATCTAGTTTGTTTTGCTCTAAAACGACGTGCCACGTCGAGTTAAGCACGAATACGTGCATTTCACGCAGTTCTGGAGATATTACGTTTTTGAATTCACACTCACGAACACTGGTAAAACGAAGTGTTCGAATCTAGTTTGTTTTGCTCTAGAACGACGTGCCACGTCGAGTTACGCACGACTACGTGCATTTCACGCAGTTCTGGAGATATTACGTTTTCGAGTCACACTCACGAACACTGGTAAAACGAAGTGTTCGAATCTAGCTTGTTTTGCTTTAAAACGACGTGCCACGTCGAGTTAAGCACGAATACGTGCGTTTCACGCAGTTCTGGAGATATTACGTTTTTGAATTCACACTCACGAACACTGGTAAAACGAAGTGTTCGAATCTAGCTTGGTTTGCTCTAAAACGACGTGGCACGTCGAGTTAAGCACGAATACGTGCATTTCACGCAGTTCTGGAGATATTACGTATTTGAGTTCACACTCACGCACACTGGTAAAACGAAGTGTTCGAATCAAGCTTGTTTTGCTCTAAAACGACGTGCCACGTCGAGTTAAGCACGAATACGTGCATTTCACGCAGTTCTGGAGATATTACGTTTTCGAGTCACACTCACGAACACTGGTAAAACGAAGTGTTCGAATCTAGCTTGTTTTGCTCTAAAACGACGTGCCACGTCGAGTTAAGCACGAATACGTGCGTTTCACGCAGTTCTGGAGATATTACGTTTTTGAGTTCACACTCACGAACACTGGTAAAACGAAGTGTTCGAATCTAGCTTGTTTTGCTCTAAAACGACGTGGCACGTCGAGTTAAGCACGAATACGTGCATTTCACGCAGTTCTGGAGATATTACGTTTCTGAGTTCACACTCACGAACACTGGTAAAACGAAGTGTTCGAATCTAGTTTGTTTTGCTCTAAAACGACGTGCCACGTCGAGTTAAGCACGAATACGTGCATTTCACGCAGTTCTGGAGATATTACGTTTTTGAATTCACACTCACGAACACTGGTAAAACGAAGTGTTCGAATCTAGTTTGTTTTGCTCTAGAACGACGTGCCACGTCGAGTTACGCACGACTACGTGCATTTCACGCAGTTCTGGAGATATTACGTTTTCGAGTCACACTCACGAACACTGGTAAAACGAAGTGTTCGAATCTAGCTTGTTTTGCTTTAAAACGACGTGCCACGTCGAGTTAAGCACGAATACGTGCGTTTCACGCAGTTCTGGAGATATTACGTTTTTGAGTTCACACTCACGCACACTGGTAAAACGAAGTGTTCGAATCAAGCTTGTTTTGCTCTAAAACGACGTGCCACGTCGAGTTAAGCACGAATACGTGCATTTCACGCAGTTCTGGAGATATTACGTTTTTGAGTTCACACTCACGAACACTGGTAAAACGAAGTGTTCGAATCTAGTTTGTTTTGCTCTAAAACGACGTGCCACGTCGAGTTAAGCACGAACACGTGCATTTCACGCAGTTCTGGAGATATTACGTTTTTGAATTCACACTCACGAACACTGGTAAAACGAAGTGTTCGAATCTAGCTTGTTTTGCTCTAAAACGACGTGCCACGTCGAGTTAAGCACGAATACGTGCATTTCACGCAGTTCTGGAGATATTACGTTTTTGAGTTCACACTCACGAACACTGGTAAAACGAAGTGTTCGAATCTAGCTTGTTTTGCTCTAAAACGACGTGGCACGTCGAGTTAAGCACGAATACGTGCATTTCACGCAGTTCTGGAGATATTACGTTTCTGAGTTCACACTCACGAACACTGGTAAAACGAAGTGTTCGAATCTAGTTTTGTTTTGCTCTAAAACGACGTGCCACGTCGAGTTAAGCACGAATACGTGCATTTCACGCAGTTCTGGAGATATTACGTTTTTGAATTCACACTCACGAACACTGGTAAAACGAAGTGTTCGAATCTAGTTTGTTTTGCTCTAAAACGACGTGCCACGTCGAGTTACGCACGACTACGTGCATTTCACGCAGTTCTGGAGATATTACGTTTTCGAGTCACACTCACGAACACTGGTAAAACGAAGTGTTCGAATCTAGCTTGTTTTGCTGTAAAACGACGTGCCACGTCGAGTTAAGCACGAATACGTGCGTTTCACGCAGTTCTGGAGATATTACGTTTTTGAGTTCACACTCACGCACACTGGTAAAACGAAGTGTTCGAATCAAGCTTGTTTTGCTCTAAAACGACGTGCCACGTCGAGTTAAGCACGAATACATGCATTTCACGCAGTTCTGGAGATATTACGTTTTTGAGTTCACACTCACGAACACTGGTAAAACGAAGTGTTCGAATCTAGTTTGTTTTGCTCTAAAACGACGTGCCACGTCGAGTTAAGCACGAACACGTGCATTTCAAGCAGTTCTGGAGATATTACGTTTTTGAATTCACACTCACGAACACTGGTAAAACGAAGTGTTCGAATCTAGCTTGTTTTGCTCTAAAACGACGTGGCACGTCGAGTTAAGCACGAATACGTGCATTTCACGCAGTTCTGGAGATATTACGTATTTGAGCACACTCACGAACACTGGTAAAACGAAGTGTTCTAATCTAGCTTGTTTTGCTCTAAAACGACGTGGCACGTCGAGTTATGCACGAATACGTGCATTTCACGCAGTTCTGGAGATATTACGTTTTTGAACTCACACACACGAACACTGGTAAAACGAAGTGTTCGAATCTAGTTTGTTTTGCTCTAAAACGACGTGCCACGTCGAGTTAAGCACGAACACGTGCATTTCACGCAGTTCTGGAGATATTACGTTTTTGAATTCACACTCACGAACACTGGTAAAACGAAGTGTTCGAATCTAGCTTGTTTTGCTCTAAAACGACGTGGCACGTCGAGTTAAGCACGAATACGTGCATTTCACGCAGTTCTGGAGATATTACGTATTTGAGTTCACACTCACGAACACTGGTAAAACGAAGTGTTCGAATCTAGCTTGTTTTGCTCTAAAACGACGTGGCACGTCGAGTTATGCACGAATACGTGCATTTCACGCAGTTCTGGAGATATTACGTTTTTGAACTCACACACACGAACACTGGTAAAACGAAGTGTTCGAATCTAGTTTGTTTTGCTCTAAAACGACGTGCCACGTCGAGTTAAGCACGAATACGTGCATTTCACGCAGTTCTGGAGATATTACGTTTTTGAGTTCACACTCACGAACACTGGTAAAACGAAGTGTTCGAATCTAGCTTGTTTTGCAATAAAACGACGTGGCACGTCGAGTTAAGCACGAATACGTGCATTTCACGCAGTTCTGGAGATATTACGTTTCTGAGTTCACACTCACGAACACTGGTAAAACGAAGTGTTCGAATCTAGTTTGTTTTGCTCTAAAACGACGTGCCACGTCGAGTTACGCACGACTACGTGCATTTCACGCAGTTCTGGAGATATTACGTTTTCGAGTCACACTCACGAACACTGGTAAAACGAAGTGTTCGAATCTAGCTTGTTTTGCTGTAAAACGACGTGCCACGTCGAGTTAAGCACGAATACGTGCGTTTCACGCAGTTCTGGAGATATTACGTTTTTGAGCACACTCACGCACACTGGTAAAACGAAGTGTTCGAATCAAGCTTGTTTTGCTCTAAAACGACGTGCCACGTCGAGTTAAGCACGAATACATGCATTTCACGCAGTTCTGGAGATATTACGTTTTTGAGTTCACACTCACGAACACTGGTAAAACGAAGTCTTCGATTCTAGCTTGTTTTGCTGTAAAACGACGTGCCACGTCGAGTTAAGCACGAATACGTGCGTTTCACGCAGTTCTGGAGATATTACGTTTTTGAGTTCACACTCACGCACACTGGTAAAACGAAGTGTTCGAATCAAGCTTGTTTTGCTCTAAAACGACGTGCCACGTCGAGTTAAGCACGAATACGTGCATTTCACGCAG
>NW_028317633.1:0-5000 GCF_055824585.1 Amblyomma mixtum
CTAACCTAACCTAACCTAACCTAACCTAACCTAACCTAACCTAACCTAACCTAACCTAACCTAACCTAACCTAACCTAACCTAACCTAACCTAACCTAACCTAACCTAACCTAACCTAACCTAACCTAACCTAACCTAACCTAACCTAACCTAACCTAACCTAACCTAACCTAACCTAACCTAACCTAACCTAACCTAACCTAACCTAACCTAACCTAACCTAACCTAACCTAACCTAACCTAACCTAACCTAACCTAACCTAACCTAACCTAACCTAACCTAACCTAACCTAACCTAACCTAACCTAACCTAACCTAACCTAACCTAACCTAACCTAACCTAACCTAACCTAACCTAACCTAACCTAACCTAACCTAACCTAACCTAACCTAACCTAACCTAACCTAACCTAACCTAACCTAACCTAACCTAACCTAACCTAACCTAACCTAACCTAACCTAACCTAACCTAACCTAACCTAACCTAACCTAACCTAACCTAACCTAACCTAACCTAACCTAACCTAACCTAACCTAACCTAACCTAACCTAACCTAACCTAACCTAACCTAACCTAACCTAACCTAACCTAACCTAACCTAACCTAACCTAACCTAACCTAACCTAACCTAACCTAACCTAACCTAACCTAACCTAACCTAACCTAACCTAACCTAACCTAACCTAACCTAACCTAACCTAACCTAACCTAACCTAACCTAACCTAACCTAACCTAACCTAACCTAACCTAACCTAACCTAACCTAACCTAACCTAACCTAACCTAACCTAACCTAACCTAACCTAACCTAACCTAACCTAACCTAACCTAACCTAACCTAACCTAACCTAACCTAACCTAACCTAACCTAACCTAACCTAACCTAACCTAACCTAACCTAACCTAACCTAACCTAACCTAACCTAACCTAACCTAACCTAACCTAACCTAACCTAACCTAACCTAACCTAACCTAACCTAACCTAACCTAACCTAACCTAACCTAACCTAACCTAACCTAACCTAACCTAACCTAACCTAACCTAACCTAACCTAACCTAACCTAACCTAACCTAACCTAACCTAACCTAACCTAACCTAACCTAACCTAACCTAACCTAACCTAACCTAACCTAACCTAACCTAACCTAACCTAACCTAACCTAACCTAACCTAACCTAACCTAACCTAACCTAACCTAACCTAACCTAACCTAACCTAACCTAACCTAACCTAACCTAACCTAACCTAACCTAACCTAACCTAACCTAACCTAACCTAACCTAACCTAACCTAACCTAACCTAACCTAACCTAACCTAACCTAACCTAACCTAACCTAACCTAACCTAACCTAACCTAACCTAACCTAACCTAACCTAACCTAACCTAACCTAACCTAACCTAACCTAACCTAACCTAACCTAACCTAACCTAACCTAACCTAACCTAACCTAACCTAACCTAACCTAACCTAACCTAACCTAACCTAACCTAACCTAACCTAACCTAACCTAACCTAACCTAACCTAACCTAACCTAACCTAACCTAACCTAACCTAACCTAACCTAACCTAACCTAACCTAACCTAACCTAACCTAACCTAACCTAACCTAACCTAACCTAACCTAACCTAACCTAACCTAACCTAACCTAACCTAACCTAACCTAACCTAACCTAACCTAACCTAACCTAACCTAACCTAACCTAACCTAACCTAACCTAACCTAACCTAACCTAACCTAACCTAACCTAACCTAACCTAACCTAACCTAACCTAACCTAACCTAACCTAACCTAACCTAACCTAACCTAACCTAACCTAACCTAACCTAACCTAACCTAACCTAACCTAACCTAACCTAACCTAACCTAACCTAACCTAACCTAACCTAACCTAACCTAACCTAACCTAACCTAACCTAACCTAACCTAACCTAACCTAACCTAACCTAACCTAACCTAACCTAACCTAACCTAACCTAACCTAACCTAACCTAACCTAACCTAACCTAACCTAACCTAACCTAACCTAACCTAACCTAACCTAACCTAACCTAACCTAACCTAACCTAACCTAACCTAACCTAACCTAACCTAACCTAACCTAACCTAACCTAACCTAACCTAACCTAACCTAACCTAACCTAACCTAACCTAACCTAACCTAACCTAACCTAACCTAACCTAACCTAACCTAACCTAACCTAACCTAACCTAACCTAACCTAACCTAACCTAACCTAACCTAACCTAACCTAACCTAACCTAACCTAACCTAACCTAACCTAACCTAACCTAACCTAACCTAACCTAACCTAACCTAACCTAACCTAACCTAACCTAACCTAACCTAACCTAACCTAACCTAACCTAACCTAACCTAACCTAACCTAACCTAACCTAACCTAACCTAACCTAACCTAACCTAACCTAACCTAACCTAACCTAACCTAACCTAACCTAACCTAACCTAACCTAACCTAACCTAACCTAACCTAACCTAACCTAACCTAACCTAACCTAACCTAACCTAACCTAACCTAACCTAACCTAACCTAACCTAACCTAACCGAACCTAACCTAACCTAACCTAACCTAACCTAACCTAACCTAACCTAACCTAACCTAACCTAACCTAACCTAACCTAACCTAACCTAACCTAACCTAACCTAACCTAACCTAACCTAACCTAACCTAACCTAACCTAACCTAACCTAACCTAACCTAACCTAACCTAACCTAACCTAACCTAACCTAACCTAACCTAACCTAACCTAACCTAACCTAACCTAACCTAACCTAACCTAACCTAACCTAACCTAACCTAACCTAACCTAACCTAACCTAACCTAACCTAACCTAACCTAACCTAACCTAACCTAACCTAACCTAACCTAACCTAACCTAACCTAACCTAACCTAACCTAACCTAACCTAACCTAACCTAACCTAACCTAACCTAACCTAACCTAACCTAACCTAACCTAACCTAACCTAACCTAACCTAACCTAACCTAACCTAACCTAACCTAACCTAACCTAACCTAACCTAACCTAACCTAACCTAACCTAACCTAACCTAACCTAACCTAACCTAACCTAACCTAACCTAACCTAACCTAACCTAACCTAACCTAACCTAACCTAACCTAACCTAACCTAACCTAACCTAACCTAACCTAACCTAACCTAACCTAACCTAACCTAACCTAACCTAACCTAACCTAACCTAACCTAACCTAACCTAACCTAACCTAACCTAACCTAACCTAACCTAACCTAACCTAACCTAACCTAACCTAACCTAACCTAACCTAACCTAACCTAACCTAACCTAACCTAACCTAACCTAACCTAACCTAACCTAACCTAACCTAACCTAACCTAACCTAACCTAACCTAACCTAACCTAACCTAACCTAACCTAACCTAACCTAACCTAACCTAACCTAACCTAACCTAACCTAACCTAACCTAACCTAACCTAACCTAACCTAACCTAACCTAACCTAACCTAACCTAACCTAACCTAACCTAACCTAACCTAACCTAACCTAACCTAACCTAACCTAACCTAACCTAACCTAACCTAACCTAACCTAACCTAACCTAACCTAACCTAACCTAACCTAACCTAACCTAACCTAACCTAACCTAACCTAACCTAACCTAACCTAACCTAACCTAACCTAACCTAACCTAACCTAACCTAACCTAACCTAACCTAACCTAACCTAACCTAACCTAACCTAACCTAACCTAACCTAACCTAACCTAACCTAACCTAACCTAACCTAACCTAACCTAACCTAACCTAACCTAACCTAACCTAACCTAACCTAACCTAACCTAACCTAACCTAACCTAACCTAACCTAACCTAACCTAACCTAACCTAACCTAACCTAACCTAACCTAACCTAACCTAACCTAACCTAACCTAACCTAACCTAACCTAACCTAACCTAACCTAACCTAACCTAACCTAACCTAACCTAACCTAACCTAACCTAACCTAACCTAACCTAACCTAACCTAACCTAACCTAACCTAACCTAACCTAACCTAACCTAACCTAACCTAACCTAACCTAACCTAACCTAACCTAACCTAACCTAACCTAACCTAACCTAACCTAACCTAACCTAACCTAACCTAACCTAACCTAACCTAACCTAACCTAACCTAACCTAACCTAACCTAACCTAACCTAACCTAACCTAACCTAACCTAACCTAACCTAACCTAACCTAACCTAACCTAACCTAACCTAACCTAACCTAACCTAACCTAACCTAACCTAACCTAACCTAACCTAACCTAACCTAACCTAACCTAACCTAACCTAACCTAACCTAACCTAACCTAACCTAACCTAACCTAACCTAACCTAACCTAACCTAACCTAACCTAACCTAACCTAACCTAACCTAACCTAACCTAACCTAACCTAACCTAACCTAACCTAACCTAACCTAACCTAACCTAACCTAACCTAACCTAACCTAACCTAACCTAACCTAACCTAACCTAACCTAACCTAACCTAACCTAACCTAACCTAACCTAACCTAACCTAACCTAACCTAACCTAACCTAACCTAACCTAACCTAACCTAACCTAACCTAACCTAACCTAACCTAACCTAACCTAACCTAACCTAACCTAACCTAACCTAACCTAACCTAACCTAACCTAACCTAACCTAACCTAACCTAACCTAACCTAACCTAACCTAACCTAACCTAACCTAACCTAACCTAACCTAACCTAACCTAACCTAACCTAACCTAACCTAACCTAACCTAACCTAACCTAACCTAACCTAACCTAACCTAACCTAACCTAACCTAACCTAACCTAACCTAACCTAACCTAACCTAACCTAACCTAACCTAACCTAACCTAACCTAACCTAACCTAACCTAACCTAACCTAACCTAACCTAACCTAACCTAACCTAACCTAACCTAACCTAACCTAACCTAACCTAAC
>NW_028317633.1:10000-62058 GCF_055824585.1 Amblyomma mixtum
TGCTTAACTCGACGTGGCACGTCGTTTTAGAGCAAAACAAACTAGATTCGAACACTTCGTTTTACCAGTGTGCGTGAGTGTGAACTCAAAAACGTAATATCTCCAGAACTGCGTGAAATGCACGTATTCGTGCTTAACTCGACGTGGCACGTCGTTTTAGAGCAAAACAAGCTAGATTCGAACACTTCGTTTTACCAGTGTTCGTGAGTGTGTACTCGAAAACGTAATATCTCCAGAACTGCGTGAAATGCACGTATTCGTGCTTAACTCGACGTGGCACGTCGTTTTAGAGCAAAACAAACTAGATTCGAACACTTCGTTTTACCAGTGTTCGTGAGTGTGAACTCAAAAACGTAATATCCCCAGAACTGCGTGAAATGCACGTATTCGTGCTTAACTCGACGTGGCACGTCGTTTTAGAGCAAAACAAGCTAGACTCGAACACTTCGTTTTACCAGTGTTCGTGAGTGTGAACTCGAAAACGTAATATCTCCAGAACTGCGTGAAATGCACGTATTCGTGCTTAACTCGACGTGGCACGTCGTTTTAGAGCAAAACAAGCTAGATTCGAACACTTCGTTTTACCAGTGTTCGTGAGTGTGAACTCGAAAACGTAATATCTCCAGAACTGCGTGAAATGCACGTATTCGTGCTTAACTCGACGTGGCACGTCGTTTTAGAGCAAAACAAGCTAGATTCGAACACTTCGTTTTACCAGTGTTCCTGAGTGTGAACTCAAAAAAGTAATATCTCCAGAACTGCGTGAAATGCACGTATTCGTGCTTAACTCGACGTGGCACGTCGTTTTAGAGCAAAACAAACTAGATTCGAACACTTCGTTTTACCAGTGTTCGTGAGTGTGTACTCGAAAACGTAATATCTCCAGAACTGCGTGAAATGCACGTATTCGTGCTTAACTCGACGTGGCACGTCGTTTTAGAGCAAAACAAACTAGATTCGAACACTTCGTTTTACCAGTGTTCGTGAGTGTGAACTCAAAAACGTAATATCTCCAGAACTGCGTGAAATGCACGTATTCGTGCTTAACTCGACGTGCCACGTCGTTTTAGAGCAAAACAAACTAGATTCGAACACTTCGTTTTACCAGTGTTCGTGAGTGTGAACTCAAAAACGTAATATCTCCAGAACTGCGTGAAATGCACGTATTCGTGCTTAACTCGACGTGGCACGTCGTTTTAGAGCAAAACAAACTAGATTCGAACACTTCGTTTTACCAGTGTTCGTGAGTGTGAACTCGAAAACGTAATATCTCCAGAACTGCGTGAAATGCATGTATTCGTGCTTAACTCGACGTGGCACGTCGTTTTAGAGCAAAACAAGCTAGATTCGAACACTTCTTTTTACCAGTGTTCGTGAGTGTGAACTCAAAAACGTAATATCTCCAGAACTGCGTGAAATGCCCGTATTCGTGCTTAACTCGACGTGGCACGTCGTTTTAGAGCAAAACAAACTAGATTCGAACACTTCGTTTTACCAGTGTTCGTGAGTGTGAACTCAAAAACGTAATATCTCCAGAACTACGTGAAATGCATGTATTCGTGCTTAACTCGACGTGGCACGTCGTTTTAGAGCAAAACAAGCTTGATTCGAACACTTCGTTTTACCAGTGTGCGTGAGTGTGAACTCAAAAACGTAATATCTCCAGAACTGCGTGAAATGCACGTATTCGTGCTTAACTCGACGTGGCACGTCGTTTTAGAGCAAAACAAGCTAGATTCGAACACTTCGTTTTACCAGTGTTCGTGAGTGTGAACTCAAAAACGTAATATCTCCAGAACTGCGTGAAATGCATGTATTCGCGCTTAACTCGACGTGGCACGTCGTTTTAGAGCAAAACAAGCTTGATTCGAACACTTCGTTTTACCAGTGTGCGTGAGTGTGAACTCAAAAACGTAATATCTCCAGAACTGCGCGAAATGCACGTATTCCTGCTTAACTCGACGTGGCACGTCGTTCTAGAGCAAAACAAACTAGATTCGAACACTTCGTTTTACCAGTGTTCGTGAGTGTGAACTCAAAAAAGTAATATCTCCAGAACTGCGTGAAATGCACGTATTCGTGCTTAACTCGACGTGCCACGTCGTTTTAGAGCAAAACAAGCTAGATTCGAACACTTCGTTTTACCAGTGTTCGTGAGTGTGAACTGAAAAACGTAATATCTCCAGAACTGCGTGAAATGCACGTATTCGTGCTTAACTCGACGTGGCACGTCGTTTTAGAGCAAAACAAACTAGATTCGAACACTTCGTTTTACCAGTGTTCGTGAGTGTGAACTCAAAAACGTAATATCCCCAGAACTGCGTGAAATGCACGTATTCGTGCTTAACTCGACGTGGCACGTCGTTTTAGAGCAAAACAAACTAGATTCGAACACTTCGTTTTACCAGTGTTCGTGAGTGTGAACTCGAAAACGTAATATCTCCAGAACTGCGTGAAATGCACGTATTCGTGCTTAACTCGACGTGGCACGTCGTTTTAGAGCAAAACAAGCTTGATTCGAACACTTTGTTTTACCAGTGTGCGTGAGTGTGAACTCAAAAACGTAATATCTCCAGAACTGCGTGAAATGCACGTATTCGTGCTTAACTCGACGTGGCACGTCGTTTTAGAGCAAAACAAGCTAGATTCGAACACTTCGTTTTACCAGTGTTCGTGAGTGTGAACTCGAAAACGTAATATCTCCAGAACTGCGTGAAATGCACGTATTCGTGCTTAACTCGACGTGGCACGTCGTTTTAGAGCAAAACAAACTAGATTCGAACACTTCGTTTTACCAGTGTGCGTGAGTGTGAACTCAAAAACGTAATATCTCCAGAACTGCGTGAAATGCACGTATTCGTGCTTAACTCGACGTGGCACGTCGTTTTAGAGCAAAACAAGCTAGATTCGAACACTTCGTTTTACCAGTGTTCGTGAGTGTGTACTCGAAAACGTAATATCTCCAGAACTGCGTGAAATGCACGTATTCGTGCTTAACTCGACGTGGCACGTCGTTTTAGAGCAAAACAAACTAGATTCGAACACTTCGTTTTACCAGTGTTCGTGAGTGTGAACTCAAAAACGTAATATCCCCAGAACTGCGTGAAATGCACGTATTCGTGCTTAACTCGACGTGGCACGTCGTTTTAGAGCAAAACAAGCTAGACTCGAACACTTCGTTTTACCAGTGTTCGTGAGTGTGAACTCGAAAACGTAATATCTCCAGAACTGCGTGAAATGCACGTATTCGTGCTTAACTCGACGTGGCACGTCGTTTTAGAGCAAAACAAGCTAGATTCGAACACTTCGTTTTACCAGTGTTCGTGAGTGTGAACTCGAAAACGTAATATCTCCAGAACTGCGTGAAATGCACGTATTCGTGCTTAACTCGACGTGGCACGTCGTTTTAGAGCAAAACAAGCTAGATTCGAACACTTCGTTTTACCAGTGTTCCTGAGTGTGAACTCAAAAAAGTAATATCTCCAGAACTGCGTGAAATGCACGTATTCGTGCTTAACTCGACGTGGCACGTCGTTTTAGAGCAAAACAAACTAGATTCGAACACTTCGTTTTACCAGTGTTCGTGAGTGTGTACTCGAAAACGTAATATCTCCAGAACTGCGTGAAATGCACGTATTCGTGCTTAACTCGACGTGGCACGTCGTTTTAGAGCAAAACAAACTAGATTCGAACACTTCGTTTTACCAGTGTTCGTGAGTGTGAACTCAAAAACGTAATATCCCCAGAACTGCGTGAAATGCACGTATTCGTGCTTAACTCGACGTGGCACGTCGTTTTAGAGCAAAACAAACTAGATTCGAACACTTCGTTTTACCAGTGTTCGTGAGTGTGAACTCGAAAACGTAATATCTCCAGAACTGCGTGAAATGCACGTATTCGTGCTTAACTCGACGTGGCACGTCGTTTTAGAGCAAAACAAGCTAGATTCGAACACTTCGTTTTACCAGTGTTCGTGAGTGTGAACTCGAAAACGTAATATCTCCAGAACGGCGTGAAATGCACGTATTCGTGCTTAACTCGACGTGGCACGTCGTTTTAGAGCAAAACAAACTAGATTCGAACACTTCGTTTTACCAGTGTTCGTGAGTGTGAACTCAAAAACGTAATATCTCCAGAACTGCGTGAAATGCACGTATTCGTGCTTAACTCGACGTGCCACGTCGTTTTAGAGCAAAACAAACTAGATTCGAACACTTCGTTTTACCAGTGTTCGTGAGTGTGAACTCAAAAACGTAATATCTCCAGAACTGCGTGAAATGCACGTATTCGTGCTTAACTCGACGTGGCACGTCGTTTTAGAGCAAAACAAGCTAGATTCGAACACTTCGTTTTACCAGTGTTCGTGAGTGTGAACTCAAAAACGTAATATCTCCAGAACTGCGTGAAATGCACGTATTCGTGCTTAACTCGACGTGGCACGTCGTTTTAGAGCAAAACAAGCTAGATTCGAACACTTCGTTTTACCAGTGTTCGTGAGTGTGAACTCGAAAACGTAATATCTCCAGAACTGCGTGGCACGTCGTTTTAGAGCAAAACAAGCTAGATTCGAACACTTCGTTTTACCAGTGTTCGTGAGTGTGAACTCGAAAACGTAATATCTCCAGAACTGCGTGAAATGCACGTATTCGTGCTTAACTCGACGTGGCACGTCGTTTTAGAGCAAAACAAACTGGATTCGAACACTTCGTTTTACCAGTGTTCGTGAGTGTGAACTCGAAAACGTAATATCTCCAGAACTGCGTGAAATGCACGTATTCGTGCTTAACTCGACGTGGCACGTCGTTTTAGAGCAAAACAAACTAGATTCGAACACTTCGTTTTACCAGTGTTCGTGAGTGTGAACTCAAAAACGTAATATCTCCAGAACTGCGTGAAATGCACGTATTCGTGCTTAACTCGACGTGGCACGTCGTTTTAGAGCAAAACAAACTAGATTCGAACACTTCGTTTTACCAGTGTTCGTGAGTGTGAACTCAAAAACGTAATATCTCCAGAACTGCGTGAAATGCACGTATTCGTGCTTAACTCGACGTGGCACGTCGTTTTAGAGCAAAACAAGCTAGATTCGAACACTTCGTTTTACCAGTGTTCGTGAGTGTGAACTCAAAAACGTAATATCTCCAGAACTGCGTGAAATGCACGTATTCGTGCTTAACTCGACGTGGCACGTCGTTTTAGAGCAAAATAAGCTAGATTCGAACACTTCGTTTTACCAGTGTTCGTGAGTGTGAACTCGAAAACGTAATATCTCCAGAACTGCGTGAAATGCACGTATTCGTGCTTAACTCGACGTGGCACGTCGTTTTAGAGCAAAACAAACTAGATTCGAACACTTCGTTTTACCAGTGTTCGTGAGTGTGAATTCGAAAACGTAATATCTCCAGAACTGCGTGAAATGCATGTATTCGTGCTTAACTCGACGTGGCACGTCGTTTTAGAGCAAAACAAGCTAGATTCGAAGACTTCGTTTTACCAGTGTTCGTGAGTGTGAACTCAAAAACGTAATATCTCCAGAACTGCGTGAAATGCACGTATTCGTGCTTAACTCGACGTGGCACGTCGTTTTAGAGCAAAACAAACTAGATTCGAACACTTCGTTTTACCAGTGTTCGTGAGTGTGAACTCAAAAACGTAATATCTCCAGAACTGCGTGAAATGCATGTATTCGTGCTTAACTCGACGTGGCACGTCGTTTTAGAGCAAAACAAGCTTGATTCGAACACTTCGTTTTACCAGTGTGCGTGAGTGTGAACTCAAAAACGTAATATCTCCAGAACTGTGTGAAATGCACGTATTCGTGCTTAACTCGACGTGGCACGTCGTTTTAGAGCAAAACAAGCTAGATTCGAACACTTCGTTTTACCAGTGTGCGTGTGAACTCAAAAATGTAATATCTCCAGAACTGCGCGAAATGCACGTATTCGTGCTTAACTCGACGTGGCACGTCGTTTTAGAGCAAAACAAGCTAGATTCGAACACTTCGTTTTACCAGTGTTCGTGAGTGTGAACTCGAAAACGTAATATCTCCAGAACTGCGTGAAATGCACGTATTCGTGCTTAACTCGACGTGGCACGTCGTTTTAGAGCAAAACAAACTAGATTCGAACACTTCGTTTTACCAGTGTTCGTGAGTGTGAACTCGAAAACGTAATATCTCCAGAACTGCGTGAAATGCATGTATTCGTGCTTAACTCGACGTGGCACGTCGTTTTAGAGCAAAACAAGCTTGATTCGAACACTTCGTTTTACCAGTGTGCGTGAGTGTGAACTCAAAAACGTAATATCTCCAGAACTGCGTGAAATGCACGTATTCGTGCTTAACTCGACGTGGCACGTCGTTTTAGAGCAAAACAAGCTAGATTCGAACACTTCGTTTTACCAGTGTTCGTGAGTGTGAACTCTAAAACGTAATATCTCCAGAACTGCGTGAAATGCACGTATTCGTGCTTAACTCGACGTGGCACGTCGTTTTAGAGCAAAACAAGCTTGATTCGAACACTTCGTTTTACCAGTGTGCGTGAGTGTGAACTCAAAAACGTAATATCTCCAGAACTGCGTGAAATGCACGTATTCGTGCTTAACTCAACGTGGCACGTCGTTTTAGAGCAAAACAAGCTTGATTCGAACACTTCGTTCTACCAGTGTTCGTGTGTGAACTCAAAAACGTAATATCTCCAGAACTGCGTGAAATGCACGTATTCGTGCTTAACTCGACGTGGCACGTCGTTTTAGAGCAAAACAAACTAGATTCGAACACTTCGTTTTACCAGTGTTCGTGAGTGTGAACTCGAAAACGTAATATCTCCAGAACTGCGTGAAATGCATGTATTCGTGCTTAACTCGACGTGGCACGTCGTTTTAGAGCAAAACAAGCTTGATTCGAACACTTTGTTTTACCAGTGTGCGTGAGTGTGAACTCAAAAACGTAATATCTCCAGAACTGCGTGAAATGCACGTATTCGTGCTTAACTCGACGTGGCACGTCGTTTTAGAGCAAAACAAACTAGATTCGAACACTTCGTTTTACCAGTGTTCGTGAGTGTGAACTCGAAAACGTAATATCTCCAGAACTGCGTGAAATGCACGTATTCGTGCTTAACTCGACGTGGCACGTCGTTTTAGAGCAAAACAAGCTAGATTCGAACACTTCGTTTT
Source organism: Amblyomma mixtum (assembly GCF_055824585.1). NCBI lineage: Eukaryota > Metazoa > Arthropoda > Arachnida > Ixodida > Ixodidae > Amblyomma > Amblyomma mixtum. Next base: position 17,177 of record NW_028317633.1, read on the forward strand.
ACCAGTGTTCGTGAGTGTGAACTCGAAAACGTAATATCTCCAGAACGGCGTGAAATGCACGTATTCGTGCTTAACTCGACGTGGCACGTCGTTTTAGAGCAAAACAAACTAGATTCGAACACTTCGTTTTACCAGTGTTCGTGAGTGTGAACTCAAAAACGTAATATCTCCAGAACTGCGTGAAATGCACGTATTCGTGCTTAACTCGACGTGGCACGTCGTTTTAGAGCAAAACAAGCTAGATTCGAACACTTCGTTTTACCAGTGTTCGTGAGTGTGAACTCGAAAACGTAATATCTCCAGAACTGCGTGAAATGCACGTATTCGTGCTTAACTCGACGTGGCACGTCGTTTTAGAGCAAAACAAACTAGATTCGAACACTTCGTTTTACCAGTGTTCGTGAGTGTGAACTCGAAAACGTAATATCTCCAGAACTGCGTGAAATGCATGTATTCGTGCTTAACTCGACGTGGCACGTCGTTTTAGAGCAAAACAAGCTAGATTCGAAGACTTCGTTTTACCAGTGTTCGTGAGTGTGAACTCAAAAACGTAATATCTCCAGAACTGCGTGAAATGCACGTATTCGTGCTTAACTCGACGTGGCACGTCGTTTTAGAGCAAAACAAGCTAGATTCGAACACTTCGTTTTACCAGTGTTCGTGAGTGTGAACTCAAAAACGTAATATCTCCAGAACTGCGTGAAATGCATGTATTCGTGCTTAACTCGACGTGGCACGTCGTTTTAGAGCAAAACAAGCTTGATTCGAACACTTCGTTTTACCAGTGTGCGTGAGTGTGAACTCAAAAACGTAATATCTCCAGAACTGCGTGAAATGCACGTATTCGTGCTTAACTCGACGTGGCACGTCGTTTTAGAGCAAAACAAGCTAGATTCGAACACTTCGTTTTACCAGTGTTCGTGAGTGTGAACTCAAAAACGTAATATCTCCAGAACTGCGTGAAATGCACGTATTCGTGCTTAACTCGACGTGGCACGTCGTTTTAGAGCAAAACAAGCTAGATTCGAACACTTCGTTTTACCAGTGTTCGTGAGTGTGAACTCGAAAACGTAATATCTCCAGAACTGCGTGAAATGCACGTATTCGTGCTTAACTCGACGTGGCACGTCGTTTTAGAGCAAAACAAGCTTGATTCGAACACTTTGTTTTACCAGTGTGCGTGAGTGTGAACTCAAAAACGTAATATCTCCAGAACTGCGTGAAATGCACGTATTCGTGCTTAACTCGACGTGGCACGTCGTTTTAGAGCAAAACAAGCTAGATTCGAACACTTCGTTTTACCAGTGTTCGTGAGTGTGAACTCGAAAACGTAATATCTCCAGAACTGCGTGGCACGTCGTTTTAGAGCAAAACAAGCTAGATTCGAACACTTCGTTTTACCAGTGTTCGTGAGTGTGAACTCGAAAACGTAATATCTCCAGAACTGCGTGAAATGCACGTATTCGTGCTTAACTCGACGTGGCACGTCGTTTTAGAGCAAAACAAACTAGATTCGAACACTTCGTTTTACCAGTGTTCGTGAGTGTGAACTCGAAAACGTAATATCTCCAGAACTGCGTGAAATGCACGTATTCGTGCTTAACTCGACGTGGCACGTCGTTTTAGAGCAAAACAAACTAGATTCGAACACTTCGTTTTACCAGTGTTCGTGAGTGTGAACTCAAAAACGTAATATCTCCAGAACTGCGTGAAATGCACGTATTCGTGCTTAACTCGACGTGGCACGTCGTTTTAGAGCAAAACAAACTAGATTCGAACACTTCGTTTTACCAGTGTTCGTGAGTGTGAACTCAAAAACGTAATATCTCCAGAACTGCGTGAAATGCACGTATTCGTGCTTAACTCGACGTGGCACGTCGTTTTAGAGCAAAACAAGCTAGATTCGAACACTTCGTTTTACCAGTGTTCGTGAGTGTGAACTCAAAAACGTAATATCTCCAGAACTGCGTGAAATGCACGTATTCGTGCTTAACTCGACGTGGCACGTCGTTTTAGAGCAAAATAAGCTAGATTCGAACTCTTCGTTTTACCAGTGTTCGTGAGTGTGAACTCGAAAACGTAATATCTCCAGAACTGCGTGAAATGCACGTATTCGTGCTTAACTCGACGTGGCACGTCGTTTTAGAGCAAAACAAACTAGATTCGAACACTTCGTTTTACCAGTGTTCGTGAGTGTGAACTCGAAAACGTAATATCTCCAGAACTGCGTGAAATGCATGTATTCGTGCTTAACTCGACGTGGCACGTCGTTTTAGAGCAAAACAAGCTAGATTCGAAGACTTCGTTTTACCAGTGTTCGTGAGTGTGAACTCAAAAACGTAATATCTCCAGAACTGCGTGAAATGCACGTATTCGTGCTTAACTCGACGTGGCACGTCGTTTTAGAGCAAAACAAACTAGATTCGAACACTTCGTTTTACCAGTGTTCGTGAGTGTGAACTCAAAAACGTAATATCTCCAGAACTGCGTGAAATGCATGTATTCGTGCCTAACTCGACGTGGCACGTCGTTTTAGAGCAAAACAAGCTTGATTCGAACACTTCGTTTTACCAGTGTGCGTGAGTGTGAACTCAAAAACGTAATATCTCCAGAACTGTGTGAAATGCACGTATTCGTGCTTAACTCGACGTGGCACGTCGTTTTAGAGCAAAACAAGCTAGATTCGAACACTTCGTTTTACCAGTGTGCGTGAGTGTGAACTCAAAAATGTAATATCTCCAGAACTGCGCGAAATGCACGTATTCGTGCTTAACTCGACGTGGCACGTCGTTTTAGAGCAAAACAAGCTAGATTCGAACACTTCGTTTTACCAGTGTTCGTGAGTGTGAACTCGAAAACGTAATATCTCCAGAACTGCGTGAAATGCACGTATTCGTGCTTAACTCGACGTGGCACGTCGTTTTAGAGCAAAACAAACTAGATTCGAACACTTCGTTTTACCAGTGTTCGTGAGTGTGAACTCGAAAACGTAATATCTCCAGAACTGCGTGAAATGCATGTATTCGTGCTTAACTCGACGTGGCACGTCGTTTTAGAGCAAAACAAGCTTGATTCGAACACTTCGTTTTACCAGTGTGCGTGAGTGTGAACTCAAAAACGTAATATCTCCAGAACTGCGTGAAATGCACGTATTCGTGCTTAACTCGACGTGGCACGTCGTTTTAGAGCAAAACAAGCTAGATTCGAACACTTCGTTTTACCAGTGTTCGTGAGTGTGAACTCTAAAACGTAATATCTCCAGAACTGCGTGAAATGCACGTATTCGTGCTTAACTCGACGTGGCACGTCGTTTTAGAGCAAAACAAGCTTGATTCGAACACTTCGTTTTACCAGTGTGCGTGAGTGTGAACTCAAAAACGTAATATCTCCAGAACTGCGTGAAATGCACGTATTCGTGCTTAACTCAACGTGGCACGTCGTTTTAGAGCAAAACAAGCTTGATTCGAACACTTCGTTCTACCAGTGTTCGTGAGTGTGAACTCAAAAACGTAATATCTCCAGAACTGCGTGAAATGCACGTATTCGTGCTTAACTCGACGTGGCACGTCGTTTTAGAGCAAAACAAACTAGATTCGAACACCGTTTTACCAGTGTTCGTGAGTGTGAACTCGAAAACGTAATATCTCCAGAGCTGCGTGAAATGCATGTATTCGTGCTTAACTCGACGTGGCACGTCGTTTTAGAGCAAAACAAGCTTGATTCGAACACTTTGTTTTACCAGTGTGCGTGAGTGTGAACTCAAAAACGTAATATCTCCAGAACTGCGTGAAATGCACGTATTCGTGCTTAACTCGACGTGGCACGTCGTTTTAGAGCAAAACAAACTAGATTCGAACACTTCGTTTTACCAGTGTTCGTGAGTGTGAACTCGAAAACGTAATATCTCCAGAACTGCGTGAAATGCACGTATTCGTGCTTAACTCGACGTGGCACGTCGTTTTAGAGCAAAACAAGCTAGATTCGAACACTTCGTTTTACCAGTGTTCGTGAGTGTGAACTCGAAAACGTAATATCTCCAGAACGGCGTGAAATGCACGTATTCGTGCTTAACTCGACGTGGCACGTCGTTTTAGAGCAAAACAAACTAGATTCGAACACTTCGTTTTACCAGTGTTCGTGAGTGTGAACTCAAAACGTAATATCTCCAGAACTGCGTGAAATGCACGTATTCGTGCTTAACTCGACGTGCCACGTCGTTTTAGAGCAAAACAAACTAGATTCGAACACTTCGTTTTACCAGTGTTCGTGAGTGTGAACTCAAAAACGTAATATCTCCAGAACTGCGTGAAATGCACGTATTCGTGCTTAACTCGACGTGGCACGTCGTTTTAGAGCAAAACAAGCTAGATTCGAACACTTCGTTTTACCAGTGTTCGTGAGTGTGAACTCGAAAACGTAATATCTCCAGAACTGCGTGAAATGCACGTATTCGTGCTTAACTCGACGTGGCACGTCGTTTTAGAGCAAAACAAACTAGATTCGAACACTTCGTTTTACCAGTGTTCGTGAGTGTGAACTCGAAAACGTAATATCTCCAGAACTGCGTGAAATGCATGTATTCGTGCTTAACTCGACGTGGCACGTCGTTTTAGAGCAAAACAAGCTAGATTCGAAGACTTCGTTTTACCAGTGTTCGTGAGTGTGAACTCAAAAACGTAATATCTCCAGAACTGCGTGAAATGCACGTATTCGTGCTTAACTCGACGTGGCACGTCGTTTTAGAGCAAAACAAGCTAGATTCGAACACTTCGTTTTACCAGTGTTCGTGAGTGTGAACTCAAAAACGTAATATCTCCAGAACTGCGTGAAATGCATGTATTCGTGCTTAACTCGACGTGGCACGTCGTTTTAGAGCAAAACAAGCTTGATTCGAACACTTCGTTTTACCAGTGTGCGTGAGTGTGAACTCAAAAACGTAATATCTCCAGAACTGTGTGAAATGCACGTATTCGTGCTTAACTCGACGTGGCACGTCGTTTTAGAGCAAAACAAGCTAGATTCGAACACTTCGTTTTACCAGTGTGCGTGAGTGTGAACTCAAAAATGTAATATCTCCAGAACTGCGCGAAATGCACGTATTCGTGCTTAACTCGACGTGGCACGTCGTTTTAGAGCAAAACAAGCTAGATTCGAACACTTCGTTTTACCAGTGTTCGTGAGTGTGAACTCGAAAACGTAATATCTCCAGAACTGCGTGAAATGCACGTATTCGTGCTTAACTCGACGTGGCACGTCGTTTTAGAGCAAAACAAACTAGATTCGAACACTTCGTTTTACCAGTGTTCGTGAGTGTGAACTCGAAAACGTAATATCTCCAGAACTGCGTGAAATGCATGTATTCGTGCTTAACTCGACGTGGCACGTCGTTTTAGAGCAAAACAAGCTTGATTCGAACACTTCGTTTTACCAGTGTGCGTGAGTGTGAACTCAAAAACGTAATATCTCCAGAACTGCGTGAAATGCACGTATTCGTGCTTAACTCGACGTGGCACGTCGTTTTAGAGCAAAACAAGCTAGATTCGAACACTTCGTTTTACCAGTGTTCGTGAGAGTGAACTCTAAAACGTAATATCTCCAGAACTGCGTGAAATGCACGTATTCGTGCCTCGACGTGGCAACGTCGTTTTAGAGCAAAACAAGCTTGATTCGAACACTTCGTTTTACCAGTGTGCGTGAGTGTGAACTCAAAACGTAATATCTCCAGAACTGCGTGAAATGCACGTATTCGTGCTTAAACTCAACGTGGCACGTCGTGTTAGAGCAAAACAAGCTAGATTCGAACACTTCGTTCTACCAGTGTTCGTGAGTGTGAACTCAAAAACGTAATATCTCCAGAACTGCGTGAAATGCACGTATTCGTGCTTACTCGACGTGGCACGTCGTTTAGAGCAAAACAAACTAGATTCGAACACTTCGTTTTACCAGTGTTCGTGAGTGTGAACTCGAAAACGTAATATCTCCAGAACTGCGTGAAATGCATGTATTCGTGCTTAACTCGACGTGGCACGTCGTTTTAGAGCAAAACAAGCTTGATTCGAACACTTTGTTTTACCAGTGTGCGTGAAGTGTGAACTCAAAAACGTAATATCTCCAGAACTGCGTGAAATGCACGTATTCGTGCTTAACTCGACGTGGCACGTCGTTTTAGAGCAAAACAAGCTAGATTCGAACACTTCGTTTTACCAGTGTTCGTGAGTGTGAACTCGAAAACGTAATAATCTCCAGAACTGCGTGAAATGCACGTATTCGTGCTTAACTCGACGTGGCACGTCGTTTTAGAGCAAAACAAACTAGATTCGAACACTTCGTTTTACCAGTGTTCGTGAGTGTGAACTCGAAAACGTAATATCTCCAGAACTGCGTGAAATGCACGTATTCGTGCTTAACTCGACGTGGCACGTCGTTTTAGAGCAAAACAAGCTAGATTCGAACACTTCGTTTTACCAGTGTTCGTGAGTGTGAACTCAAAAACGTAATATCTCCAGAACTGCGTGAAATGCACGTATTCGTGCTTAACTCGACGTGGCACGTCGTTTTAGAGCAAACAAACTAGATTCGAACACTTCGTTTTACCAGTGTTCGTGAGTGTGAACTCGAAAACGTAATATCTCCAGAACGGCGTGAAATGCACGTATTCGTGCTTAACTCGACGTGGCACGTCGTTTTAGAGCAAAACAAACTAGATTCGAACACTTCGTTTTACCAGTGTTCGTGAGTGTGAACTCAAAAACGTAATATCTCCAGAACTGCGTGAAATGCACGTATTCGTGCTTAACTCGACGTGCACGTCGTTTTAGAGCAAAACAAACTAGATTCGAACACTTCGTTTTACCAGTGTTCGTGAGTGTGAACTCAAAAACGTAATATCTCCAGAACTGCGTGAAATGCACGTATTCGTGCTTAACTCGACGTGGCACGTCGTTTTAGAGCAAAACAAGCTAGATCGAACACTTCGTTTTACCAGTGTTCGTGAGTGTGAACTCAAAAACGTAATATCTCCAGAACTGCGTGAAATGCACGTATTCGTGCTTAACTCGACGTGGCACGTCGTTTTAGAGCAAAACAACTAGATTCGAAACACTTCGTTTTACCAGTGTTCGTGAGTGTGAACTCGAAAACGTAATATCTCCAGAACTGCGTGAAATGCACGTATTCGTGCTTAACTCGACGTGGCACGTCGTTTTAGAGCAAAACAAGCTAGATTCGAACACTTCGTTTTACCAGTGTTCGTGAGTGTGAACTCAAAAACGTAATATCTCCAGAACTGCGTGAAATGCACGTATTCGTGCTTAACTCGACGTGGCACGTCGTTTTAGAGCAAAACAAGCTAGATTACTCGCAGTGGTTACTCGTGTGTCACCCAGCTTACCGAATTTGTACATGACCTGTCAAGTGCTTTAGATAAGGGATATTCTGTTGACTGTATTTTTCTAGATTTAAGAAGGCCTTTGACGTTGTATCACATTCCTTATTAATACAAAAATTATACTGGTACAACATAAATGAGAACGTTATTAGGTGGATAAAAGAATATTTGAGCGTTAGGCGTCAATGTGTTGTTGTCAACGGGAAACAATCGCATGAGGTGGCTGTAACATCAGGGGTGCCTCAGGGATCCGTCTTGGGCCCATTACTGTTCATAATTTACATGAATGACATCTTTTCAGGTATTTCTTCATACATGCGTCTTTTTGCGGACGATTGTGTATTGTATAGAATTATTAACGATCAAAGTGACTGCGATGCATTACAACAGGATTTGTGTAAAGTGGCCCAGTGGTGTGAGAACTGGAGAATGCATATTAACTACAAAAATCTGTACATATGTGTTTCACTAAAAAGAAGGTTCCCCATATTTTCACTTATAACATAAATAATAGCAGACTGCTTTCAGTGTTGGAATTTAAATATCTTGGTGTATATTTAACAAGTTCAATGTCTTGGCATCGTCACGTGCATTTCGTTACTGCCAAAGCCTGTCGTGTTTTAGGTTTCCTGCGACGTAACGCTAAACTTTTCCCTTTAAAGACTAAAGAACTGCTGTATAATACAAACGTTAGAAGCATACTTGAGTATGCTTGCACTGTCTGGGATCCGAAAACCTTGCTTGACGTTCAAAAGCTAGAAAGAGTTCAGAATTTGGCCGTTCGTTTGTTTTCAATAACTATGGGCGATATTTTAGTGTAACGAGCGCGAAAAAATCTTTGGGTTGGGACTCACTTCAAAAACGTAGGAAAGTACTGCGTTTAAAATTATTTCATAATATATTTCATTCTAGAACTGGAATAGACAGAACCAAATATATAGCCAACCCTGATTACGTGTCTTTACGTAGAGATAATTCACTTAAAGTTAAAGAATACAGGTGCCGGACTGACCCTTTTTAAAATGTCTTTTTTCCCCAAAACGGTTTCGGAATGGAACAAGCTGCCTGAGGAAGTAGTGTCCATATTATCGAATGATTCATTTTCTTCCATGCTGTGACATTTTTTTGTGTATAATAATTCCGTGTTCTTTCTATCTCATTGTTATCTTTTTTTTTGTAACACCTGCACGCGGTGGCATTTGTGTACTTTTTCTTCTACCCCCCCACTGTAATGCCAGCCAATGGCGCTGTGGGTATGATGATAAATAAATAAATTCGAACACTTCGTTTTACCAGTGTTCGTGAGTGTGAACTCGAAAACGTAATATCTCCAGAACTGCGTGAAATGCACGTATTCGTGCTTAACTCGACGTGGCACGTCGTTTTAGAGCAAAACAAGCTTGATTTCGAACACTTTGTTTTACCAGTGTGCGTGAGTGTGAACTCAAAAACGTAATATCTCCAGAACTGCGTGAAATGCACGTATTCGTGCTTAACTCGACGTGGCACGTCGTTTTAGAGCAAAACAAGCTAGATTCGAACACTTCGTTTTACCAGTGTTCGTGAGTGTGAACTCGAAACGTAATATCTCCAGAACTGCGTGAAATGCACGTATTCGTGCTTAACTCGACGTGGCACGTCGTTTTAGAGCAAACAAGCTTGATTCGAACACTTTGTTTTACCAGTGTGCGTGAGTGTGAACTCAAAAACGTAATATCTCCAGAACTGCGTGAAATGCACGTATTCGTGCTTAACTCGACGTGGCACGTCGTTTTAGAGCAAAACAAGCTAGATTCGAACACTTCGTTTTACCAGTGTTCGTGAGTGTGAACTCGAAAACGTAATTCTCCAGAACTGCGTGAAATGCACGTATTCGTGCTTAACTCGACGTGGCACCGTCGTTTTAGAGCAAAACAAACTAGATTCGACCACTTCGTTTTACCAGTGTGCGTGAGTGTGAACTCAAAACGTATATCTCCAGAACTGCGTGAAATGCACGTATTCGTGCTTAACTCGACGTGGCACGTCGTTTTAGAGCAAAACAAGCTAGATTCGAACACTTCGTTTTACCAGTGTTCGTGAGTGTGAACTCAAAAACGTAATATCTCCAGAACTGCGTGAAATGCATGTATTCGTGCTTAACTCGACGTGCACGTCGTTTTAGAGCAAAACAAGCTTGATTCGAACACTTCGTTTTACCAGTGTGCGTGAGTGTGAACTCAAAAACGTAATATCTCCAGAACTGCGTGAAATGCACGTATTCGTGCTTAACTCGACGTGGCACGTCGTTTTAGAGCAAAACAAGCTAGATTCGAACACTTCGTTTTACCAGTGTTCGTGAGTGTGAACTCAAAAACGTAATATCTCCAGAACTGCGTGAAATGCACGTATTCGTGCTTAACTCGACGTGGCACGTCGTTTTAGAGCAAAACAAACTAGATTCGAACACTTCGTTTTACCAGTGTTCGTGTGTGAACTCGAAAACGTAATATCTCCAGAACTGCGTGAAATGCATGTATTCGTGCTTAACTCGACGTGGCACGTCGTTTTAGAGCAAAACAAGCTTGATTCGAACACTTTGTTTTACCAGTGTGCGTGAGTGTGAACTCAAAAACGTAATATCTCCAGAACTGCGTGAAATGCACGTATTCGTGCTTAACTCGACGTGGCACGTCGTTTTAGAGCAAAACAAGCTAGATTCGAACACTTCGTTTTACCAGTGTTCGTGTGTGAACTCGAAAACGTAATATCTCCAGAACTGCGTGAAATGCACGTATTCGTGCCTTAACTCGACGTGGCACGTCGTTTTAGAGCAAAACAAACTAGATTCGAACACTTCGTTTTACCAGTGTTCGTGAGTGTGAACTCGAAAACGTAATATCTCCAGAACTGCGTGAAATGCACGTATTCGTGCTTAACTCGACGTGGCACGTCGTTTTAGAGCAAAACAAGCTAGATTCGAACACTTCGTTTTACCAGTGTCCGTGAGTGTGAACTCAAAAACGTAATATCTCCAGAACTGCGTGAAATGCACGTATTCGTGCTTAACTCGACGTGGCACGTCGTTTTAGAGCAAAACAAACTAGATTCGAACACTTCGTTTTACCAGTGTTCGTGAGTGTGGAACTCGAAAACGTAATATCTCCAGAACTGCGTGAAATGCATGTATTCGTGCTTAACTCGACGTGGCACGTCGTTTTTAGAGCAAAACAAGCTTGATTCGAACACTTCGTTTTACCAGTGTGCGTGAGTGTGAACTCAAAAACGTAATATCTCCAGAACTGTGTGAAATGCACGTATTCGTGCTTAACTCGACGTGGCACGTCGTTTTAGAGCAAAACAAGCTAGATTCGAACACTTCGTTTTACCAGTGTGCGTGAGTGTGAACTCAAAAATGTAATATCTCCAGAACTGCGCGAAATGCACGTATTCGTGCTTAACTCGACGTGGCACGTCGTTTTAGAGCAAAAACAAGCTAGATTCGAACACTTCGTTTTACCAGTGTTCGTGAGTGTGAACTCGAAAACGTAATATCTCCAGAACTGCGTGAAATGCACGTATTCGTGCTTAACTCGACGTGGCACGTCGTTTTAGAGCAAAACAAACTAGATTCGAACACTTCGTTTTACCAGTGTTCGTGAGTGTGAACTCGAAAACGTAATATCTCCAGAACTGCGTGAAATGCATGTATTCGTGCTTAACTCGACGTGGCACGTCGTTTTAGAGCAAAACAAGCTTGATTCGAACACTTCGTTTTACCAGTGTGCGTGAGTGTGAACTCAAAAACGTAATATCTCCAGAACTGCGTGAAATGCACGTATTCGTGCTTAACTCGACGTGGCACGTCGTTTTAGAGCAAAACAAGCTAGATTCGAACACTTCGTTTTACCAGTGTTCGTGAGTGTGAACTCTAAAACGTAATATCTCCAGAACTGCATGAAATGCACGTATTCGTGCTTAACTCGACGTGGCACGTCGTTTAGAGCAAAACAAGCTTGATTCGAACACTTCGTTTTACCAGTGTGCGTGAGTGTGAACTCAAAAACGTAATATCTCCAGAACTGCGTGAAATGCACGTATTCGTGCTTAACTCACGTGGCACGTCGTTTTAGAGCAAAACAAGCTAGATTCGAACACTTCGTTCTACCAGTGTTCGTGAGTGTGAACTCAAAAACGTAATATCTCCAGAACTGCGTGAAATGCACGTATTCGTGCTTAACTCGACGTGGCACGTCGTTTTAGAGCAAAACAAACTAGATTCGAACACTTCGTTTTACCAGTGTTCGTGAGTGTGAACTCGAAAACGTAATATCTCCAGAACTGCGTGAAATGCATGTATTCGTGCTTAACTCGACGTGGCACGTCGTTTTAGAGCAAAACAAGCTTGATTCGAACACTTTGTTTTACCAGTGTGCGTGAGTGTGAACTCAAAAACGTAATATCTCCAGAACTGCGTGAAATGCACGTATTCGTGCTTAACTCGACGTGGCACGTCGTTTTAGAGCAAAACAAGCTAGATTCGAACACTTCGTTTTACCAGTGTTCGTGAGTGTGAACTCGAAAACGTAATATCTCCAGAACTGCGTGAAATGCACGTATTCGTTGCTTAACTCGACGTGGCACGTCGTTTTAGAGCAAAACAAACTAGATTCGAACACTTCGTTTTACCAGTGTTCGTGAGTGTGAACTCGAAAACGTATATCTCCAGAACTGCGTGAAATGCACGTATTCGTGCTTAACTCGACGTGGCACGTCGTTTTAGAGCAAAACAAGCTAGATTCGAACACTTCGTTTTACCAGTGTTCGTGAGTGTGAACTCAAAAACGTAATATCTCCAGAACTGCGTGAAATGCACGTATTCGTGCTTAACTCGACGTGGCACGTCGTTTTAGAGCAAACAAACTAGATTCGAACACTTCGTTTTACCAGTGTTCGTGAGTGTGAACTCGAAAACGTAATATCTCCAGAACGGCGTGAAATGCACGTATTCGTGCTTAACTCGACGTGGCACGTCGTTTTAGAGCAAAACAAACTAGATTCGAACACTTCGTTTTACCAGTGTTCGTGAGTGTGAACTCAAAACGTAATATCTCCAGAACTGCGTGAAATGCACGTATTCGTGCTTAACTCGACGTGCCACGTCCGTTTTAGAGCAAAACAAACTAGATTCGAACACTTCGTTTTACCAGTGTTCGTGAGTGTGAACTCAAAAACGTAATATCTCCAGAACTGCGTGAAATGCACGTATTCGTGCTTAACTCGACGTGGCACGTCGTTTTAGAGCAAAACAAGCTAGATTCGAACACTTCGTTTTACCAGTGTTCGTGAGTGTGAACTCAAAACGTAATATCTCCAGAACTGCGTGAAATGCACGTATTCGTGCTTAACTCGACGTGGCACGTCGTTTTAGAGCAAAACAAGCTAGATTCGAACACTTCGTTTTACCAGTGTTCGTGAGTGTGAACTCGAAAACGTAATATCTCCCAGAACTGCGTGAAATGCACGTATTCGTGCTTAACTCGACGTGGCACGTCGTTTTAGAGCAAAACAAGCTTGATTCGAACACTTTCGTTTTACCAGTGTGCGTGAGTGTGAACTCAAAACGTAATATCTCCAGAACTGCGTGAAAATGCACGTATTCGTGCTTAACTCGACGTGGCACGTCGTTTTAGAGCAAAACAAGCTAGATTCGAACACTTCGTTTTACCAGTGTTCGTGAGTGTGAACTCGAAAACGTAATATCTCCAGAACTGCGTGAAATGCACGTATTCGTGCTTAACTCGACGTGGCACGTCGTTTAGAGCAAAACAAACTAGATTCGAACACTTCGTTTTACCAGTGTGCGTGAGTGTGAACTCAAAAACGTATATCTCCAGAACTGCGTGAAATGCACGTATTCGTGCTTAACTCGACGTGGCACGTCGTTTTAGAGCAAACAAGCTAGATTCGAACACTTCGTTTTACCAGTGTTCGTGAGTGTGAACTCAAAAACGTAATATCTCCAGAACTGCGTGAAATGCATGTATTCGTGCTTAACTCGACGTGGCACGTCGTTTAGAGCAAAACAAAGCTAGATTCGAACACTTCGTTTTACCAGTGTGCGTGAGTGTGAACTCAAAAACGTAATATCTCCAGAACTGCGTGAAATGCACGTATTCGTGCTTAACTCGACGTGGCACGTCGTATTTAGAGCAAAACAAGCTAGATTCGAACACTTCGTTTTACCAGTGTTCGTGAGTGTGAACTCAAAAACGTAATATCTCCAGAACTGCGTGAAATGCACGTATTCGTGCTTAACTCGACGTGGCACGTCGTTTTAGAGCAAAACAAACTAGATTCGAACACTTCGTTTTACCAGTGTTCGTGAGTGTGAACTCGAAAACGTAATATCTCCAGAACTGCGTGAAATGCACTGTATTCGTGCTTAACTCGACGTGGCACGTCGTTTTAGAGCAAAACAAGCATGATTCGAACACTTTGTTTTACCAGTGTGCGTGAGTGTGAACTCAAAAACGTAATATCTCCAGAACTGCGTGAAATGCACGTATTCGTGCTTAACTCGACGTGGCACGTCGTTTTAGAGCAAAACAAGCTAGATTCGAACACTTCGTTTTACCAGTGTTCGTGTGTGAACTCGAAAACGTAATATCTCCAGAACTGCGTGAAATGCACGTATTCGTGCATAACTCGACGTGGCACGTCGTTTTAGAGCAAAACAAAGCTAGATTCGAACACTTCGTTTTACCAGTGTTCGTGTGTGAACTCGAAAACGTAATATCTCCAGAACTGCGTGAAATGCACGTATTCGTGCTTAACTCGACGTGGCACGTCGTTTTAGAGCAAAACAACTAGATTCGAACACTTCGTTTTACCAGTGTTCGTGAGTGTGAACTCGAAAAACGTAATATCTCCAGAACTGCGTGAAATGCACGTATTCGTGCTTAACTCGACGTGGCACGTCGTTTTAGAGCAAAACAAGCTAGATTCGAACACTTCGTTTTACCAGTGTCCGTGAGTGTGAACTCAAAAACGTAATATCTCCAGAACTGCGTGAAATGCACGTATTCGTGCTTAACTCGACGTGGCACGTCGTTTTAGAGCAAAACAACTAGATTCGAACACTCGTTTTACCAGTGTTCGTGAGTGTGAACTCGAAAACGTAATATCTCCAGAACTGCGTGAAATGCATGTATTCGTGCTTAACTCGACGTGGCACGTCGTTTTAGAGCAAAACAAACTAGATTCGAACACTTCGTTTTACCAGTGTTCGTGAGTGTGAACTCGAAAACGTAATATCTCCAGAACTGCGTGAAATGCATGTATTCGTGCTTAACTCGACGTGGCACGTCGTTTTAGAGCAAAACAAGCTTGATTCGAACACTTCGTTTTACCAGTGTGCGTGAGTGTGAACTCAAAAACGTAATATCTCCAGAACTGCGTGAAATGCACGTATTCGTGCTTAACTCGACGTGGCACGATGTTTTAGAGCAAAACAAGCTAGATTCGAACACTTCGTTTTACCAGTGTTCGTGAGTGTGAACTCGAAAACGTAATATCTCCAGAACTGCGTGAAATGCACGTATTCGTGCTTAACTCGACGTGGCACGTCGTTTTAGAGCAAAACAAGCTTGATTCGAACACTTTGTTTTACCAGTGTGCGTGAGTGTGAACTCAAAAACGTAATATCTCCAGAACTGCGTGAAATGCACGTATTCGTGCTTAACTCGACGTGGCACGTCGTTTAGAGCAAAACAAGCTAGATTCGAACACTTCGTTTTTACCAGTGTTCGTGAGTGTGAACTCGAAAAACGTAATATCTCCAGAACTGCGTGAAATGCACGTATTCGTGCTTAACTCGACGTGGCACGTCGTTTTAGAGCAAAACAAACTAGATTCGAACACTTCGTTTTACCAGTGTGCGTGAGTGTGAACTCAAAAACGTAATATCTCCAGAACTGCGTGAAATGCACGTATTCGTGCTTAACTCGACGTGGCACGTCGTTTTAGAGCAAAACAAGCTAGATTCGAAGCACTTCGTTTTACCAGTGTTCGTGAGTGTGAACTCAAAACGTAATATCTCCAGAACTGCGTGAATGCATGTATTCGTGCTTAACTCGACGTGGCACGTCGTTTTAGAGCAAAACAAAGCTTGATTCGAACACTTCGTTTTACCAGTGTGCGTGAGTGTGAACTCAAAACGTAATATCTCCAGAACTGCGTGAAATGCACGTATTCGTGCTTAACTCGACGTGGCACGTCGTTTTAGAGCAAAACAAGCTAGATTCGAACACTTCGTTTTACCAGTGTTCGTGAGTGTGAACTCAAAAACGTAATATCTCCAGAACTGCGTGAAATGCACGTATTCGTGCTAACTCGACGTGGCACGTCGTTTTAGAGCAAAACAAACTAGATTCGAACACTTCGTTTTACCAGTGTTCGTGAGTTGTGAACTCGAAAACGTAATATCTCCAGAACTGCGTGAAATGCATGTATTCGTGCTTAACTCGACGTGGCACGTCGTTTTAGAGCAAAACAAGCTTGATTCGAACACTTTGTTTTACCAGTGTGCGTGAGTGTGAACTCAAAAACGTAATATCTCCAGAACTGCGTGAAATGCACGTATTCGTGCTTAACTCGACGTGGCACGTCGTTTTAGAGCAAAACAAGCTAGATTCGAACACTTCGTTTTACCAGTGTTCGTGTGTGAACTCGAAAAACGTAATATCTCCAGAACTGCGTGAAATGCACGTATTCGTGCTTAACTCGACGTGGCACGTCGTTTTAGAGCAAACAAGCTAGATTCGAACACTTCGTTTTACCAGTGTTCGTGTGTGTGAACTCGAAAACGTAATATCTCCAGAACTGCGTGAAATGCACGTATTCGTGCTTAACTCGACGTGGCACGTCGTTTTAGAGCAAAACAAACTAGATTCGAACACTTCGTTTTACCAGTGTTCGTGAGTGTGAACTCGAAAACGTAATATCTCCAGAACTGCGTGAAATGCACGTATTCGTGCTTAACCTCGACGTGGCACGTCGTTTTAGAGCAAAACAAGCTAGATTCGAACACTTCGTTTTACCAGTGTCGTGAGTGTGAACTCAAAAACGTAATATCTCCAGAACTGCGTGAAATGCACGTATTCGTGCTTAACTCAACGTGGCACGTCGTTTTAGAGCAAAACAAGCTAGATTCGAACACTTCGTTCTACCAGTGTTCGTGAGTGTGAACTCAAAAACGTAATATCTCCAGAACTGCGTGAAATGCACGTATTCGTGCTTAACTCGACGTGGCACGTCGTTTTAGAGCAAAACAAAGTAGATTCGAACACTTCGTTTTACCAGTGTTCGTGAGTGTGAACTCGAAAACGTAATATCTCCAGAACTGCGTGAAATGCACGTATTCGTGCTTAACTCGACGTGGCACGTCGTTTTAGAGCAAAACAAACTAGATTCGAACACTTCGTTTTACCAGTGTTCGTGAGTGTGAACTCGAAAACGTAATATCTCCAGAACTGCGTGAAATGCACGTATTCGTGCTTAACTCGACGTGGCACGTCGTTTTAGAGCAAAACAAGCTAGATTCGAACACTTCGTTTTACCAGTGTTCGTGAGTGTGAACTCAAAAACGTAATATCTCCAGAACTGCGTGAAATTCACGTATCGTGCTTAACTCGACGTGCCACGTCGTTTTAGAGCAAAACAAACTAGATTCGAACACTTCGTTTTACCAGTGTTCGTGAGTGTGAACTCAAAAACGTAATATCCCAGAACTGCGTGAAATGCACGTATTCGTGCTTAACTCGACGTGGCACGTCGTTTTAGAGCAAAACAAACTAGATTCGAACACTTCGTTTTACCAGTGTGCGTGAGTGTGAACTCAAAACGTATATCTCCAGAACTGCGTGAAATGCACGTATTCGTGCTTAACTCGACGTGGCACGTCGTTTTAGAGCAAAACAAGCTAGATTCGAACACTTCGTTTTACCAGTGTTCGTGAGTGTGAACTCAAAACGTAATATCTCCAGAACTGCGTGAAATGCATGTATTCGTGCTTAACTCGACGTGGCACGTCGTTTTAGAGCAAAACAAGCTTGATTCGAACACTTCGTTTTACCAGTCTGCGTGAGTGTGAACTCAAAAACGTAATATCTCCAGAACTGCGTGAAATGCACGTATTCGTGCTTAACTCGACGTGGCACGTCGTTTTAGAGCAAAACAAGCTAGATTCGAACACTTCGTTTTACCAGTGTTCGTGAGTGTGAACTCAAAAACGTAATATCTCCAGAACTGCGTGAAATGCACGTATTCGTGCTTAACTCGACGTGGCACGTCGTTTTAGAGCAAAACAAACTAGATTCGAACACTTCGTTTTACCAGTGTTCGTGAGTGTGAACTCGAAAACGTAATATCTCCAGAACTGCGTGAAATGCATGTATTCGTGCTTAACTCGACGTGGCACGTCGTTTTAGAGCAAAACAAGCTTGATTCGAACACTTTGTTTACCAGTGTGCGTGAGTGTGAACTCAAAAACGTAATATCTCCAGAACCTGCGTGAAATGCACGTATTCGTGCTTAACTCGACGTGGCACGTCGTTTTAGAGCAAAACAAGCTAGATTCGAACACTTCGTTTTACCAGTGTTCGTGTGTGAACTCGAAAACGTAATATCTCCAGAACTGCGTGAAATGCACGTATTCGTGCTTAACTCGACGTGGCACGTCGTTTTAGAGCAAAACAAACTAGATTCGAACACTTCGTTTTACCAGTGTTCGTGAGTGTGAAACCTCGAAAACGTAATATCTCCAGAACTGCGTGAAATGCACGTATTCGTGCTTAACTCGACGTGGCACGTCGTTTTAGAGCAAAACAAGCTAGATTCGAACACTTCGTTTTACCAGTGTCCGTGAGTGTGAACTCAAAAACGTAATATCTCCAGAACTGCGTGAAATGCACGTATTCGTGCTTAACTCGACGTGGCACGTCGTTTTAGAGCAAAACAAACTAGATTCGAACACTTCGTTTTACCAGTGTTCGTGAGTGTGAACTCGAAAACGTAATATCTCCAGAACTGCGTGAAATGCATGTATTCGTGCTTAACTCGACGTGGCACGTCGTTTTAGAGCAAAACAAGCTTGATTCGAACACTTCGTTTTACCAGTGTGCGTGAGTGTGAACTCAAAAACGTAATATCTCCAGAACTGTGTGAAATGCACGTATTCGTGCTTAACTCGACGTGGCACGTCGTTTTAGAGCAAAACAAGCTAGATTCGAACACTTCGTTTTACCAGTGTGCGTGAGTGTGAACTCAAAATGTAATATCTCCAGAACTGCGCGAAATGCACGTATTCGTGCTTAACTCGACGTGGCACGTCGTTTTTAGAGCAAAACAAGCTAGATTCGAACACTTCGTTTTACCAGTGTTCGTGAGTGTGAACTCGAAAACGTAATATCTCCAGAACTGCGTGAAATGCACGTATTCGTGCTTAACTCGACGTGGCACGTCGTTTTAGAGCAAAACAAACTATATTCGAACACTTCGTTTTACAGTGTTCGTGAGTGTGAACTCGAAAAACGTAATATCTCCAGAACTGCGTGAAATGCATGTATTCGTGCTTAACTCGACGTGGCACGTCGTTTTAGAGCAAAACAAGCTTGATTCGAACACTTCGTTTTACCAGTGTGCGTGAGTGTGAACTCAAAAACGTATATCTCCAGAACTGCGTGAAATGCACGTATTCGTGCTTAACTCGACGTGGCACGTCGTTTTAGAGCAAAACAAGCTAGATTCGAACACTTCGTTTTACCAGTGTTCGTGAGTGTGAACTCTAAAACGTAATATCTCCAGAACTGCATGAAATGCACGTATTCGTGCTTAACTCGACGTGGCACGTCGTTTTAGAGCAAAACAAGCTTGATTCGAACACTTCGTTTTACCAGTGTGCGTGAGTGTGAACTCAAAAACGTAATATCTCCAGAACTGCGTGAAATGCACGTATTCGTGCTTAACTCAACGTGGCACGTCGTTTTAGAGCAAAACAAGCTAGATTCGAACACTTCGTTCTACCAGTGTTCGTGAGTGTGAACTCAAAAACGTAATATCTCCAGAACTGCGTGAAATGCACGTATTCGTGCTTAACTCGACGTGGCACGTCGTTTTAGAGCAAAACAAACTAGATTCGAACACTTCGTTTTACCAGTGTTCGTGAGTGTGAACTCGAAAACGTAATATCTCCAGAACTGCGTGAAATGCACGTATTCGTGCTTAACTCGACGTGGCACGTCGTTTAGAGCAAAACAAGCTAGATTCGAACACTTCGTTTTACCAGTGTTCGTGAGTGTGAACTCAAAAACGTAATATCTCCAGAACTGCGTGAAATGCACGTATTCGTGCTTAACTCGACGTGGCACGTCGTTTTAGAGCAAAACAACTAGATTCGAACACTTCGTTTTACCAGTGTTCGTGAGTGTGAACTCGAAAACGTAATATCTCCAGAACGGCGTGAAATGCACGTATTCGTGCTTAACTCGACGTGGCACGTCGTTTTAGAGCAAAACAACTAGATTCGAACACTTCGTTTTACCAGTGTTCGTGAGTGTGAACTCAAAAACGTAATATCTCCAGAACTGCGTGAAATGCACGTATTCGTGCTTAACTCGACGTGCACGTCGTTTTAGAGCAAAACAAACTAGATTCGAACACTTCGTTTTACCAGTGTTCGTGAGTGTGAACTCAAAACGTAATATCTCCAGAACTGCGTGAAATGCACGTATTCGTGCTTAACTCGACGTGGCACGTCGTTTTAGAGCAAAACAAGCTAGATTCGAACACTTCGTTTTACCAGTGTTCGTGAGTGTGAACTCAAAAACGTAATATCTCCAGAACTGCGTGAAATGCACGTATTCGTGCTTAACTCGACGTGGCACGATGTTTTAGAGCAAAACAAGCTAGATTCGAACACTTCGTTTTACCAGTGTTCGTGAGTGTGAACTCGAAAACGTAATATCTCCAGAACTGCGTGAAATGCACGTATTCGTGCTTAACTCGACGTGGCACGTCGTTTTAGAGCAAAACAAGCTTGATTCGAACACTTTGTTTTACCAGTGTGCGTGAGTGTGAACTCAAAACGTAATATCTCCAGAACTGCGTGAAATGCACGTATTCGTGCTTAACTCGACGTGGCACGTCGTTTTAGAGCAAAACAAGCTAGATTCGAACACTTCGTTTTACCAGTGTTCGTGAGTGTGAACTCGAAAACGTAATATCTCCAGAACTGCGTGAAATGCACGTATTCGTGCTTAACTCGACGTGGCACGTCGTTTTAGAGCAAAACAAACTAGATTCGAACACTTCGTTTTACCAGTGTGCGTGAGTGTGAACTCAAAAACGTATATCTCCAGAACTGCGTGAAATGCACGTATTCGTGCTTAACTCGACGTGGCACGTCGTTTTAGAGCAAAACAAGCTAGATTCGAACACTTCGTTTTACAGTGTTCGTGAGTGTGAACTCAAAAACGTAATATCTCCAGAACTGCGTGAAATGCATGTATTCGTGCTTAACTCGACGTGGCACGTCGTTTTAGAGCAAAACAAGCTTGATTCGAACACTTCGTTTTACCAGTGTGCGTGAGTGTGAACTCAAAAACGTAATATCTCCAGAACTGCGTGAAATGCACGTATTCGTGCTTAACTCGACGTGCACGTCGTTATAGAGCAAAACAAGCTAGATTCGAACACTTCGTTTTACCAGTGTTCGTGAGTGTGAACTCAAAAACGTAATATCTCCAGAACTGCGTGAAATGCACGTATTCGTGCTTAACTCGACCGTGGCACGTCGTTTTAGAGCAAAACAAAACTAGATTCGAACACTTCGTTTTACCAGTGTTCGTGAGTGTGAACTCGAAACGTAATATCTCCAGAACTGCGTGAAATTGCATGTATTCGTGCTTAACTCGACGTGGCACGTCGTTTTAGAGCAAAACAAGCTTGATTCGAACACTTTGTTTTACCAGTGTGCGTGAGTGTGAACTCAAAAACGTAATATCTCCAGAACTGCGTGAAATGCACGTATTCGTGCTTAACTCGACGTGGCACGTCGTTTTAGAGCAAAAACAAGCTAGATTCGAACACTTCGTTTTACCAGTGTTCGTGTGTGAACTCGAAAACGTAATATCTCCAGAACTGCGTGAAATGCACGTATTCGTGCATAACTCGACGTGGCACGTCGTTTTAGAGCAAAACAAGCTAGATTCGAACACTTCGTTTTACCAGTGTTCGTGTGTGAACTCGAAAACGTAATATCTCCAGAACTGCGTGAAAATGCACGTATTCGTGCTTAACTCGACGTGGCACGTCGTTTTAGAGCAAAACAAACTAGATTCGAACACTTCGTTTTACCAGTGTTCGTGAGTGTGAACTCGAAAACGTAATATCTCCAGAACTGCGTGAAATGCACGTATTCGTGCTTAACTCGACGTGGCACCGTCGTTTTAGAGCAACACAAGCTAGATTCGAACACTTCGTTTTACCAGTGTCCGTGAGTGTGAACTCAAAAACGTAATATCTCCAGAACTGCGTGAAATGCACGTATTCGTGCTTAACTCGACGTGGCACGTCGTTTTAGAGCAAAACAAACTAGATTCGAACACTTCGTTTTACCAGTGTTCGTGAGTGTGAACTCGAAAACGTAATATCTCCAGAACTGCGTGAAATGCATGTATTCGTGCTTAACTCGACGTGGCACGTCGTTTTAGAGCAAAACAAACTAGATTCGAACACTTCGTTTTACCAGTGTTCGTGAGTGTGGAACTCCGAAAAACGTAATATCTCCAGAACTGCGTGAAATGCATGTATTCGTGCATAACTCGACGTGGCACGTCGTTTTAGAGCAAAACAAGCTTGATTCGAACACCTTCGTTTTACCAGTGTGCGTGAGTGTGAACTCAAAAACGTAATATCTCCAGAACTGCGTGAAAGCACGTATTTAACTCGACGTGGCACGTCGTTTTAGAGCAAAACAAACTAGATTCGAACACTTCGTTTTACCAGTCTTCGTGAGTGTGAACTCAAAAACGTAATATCTCCAGAACTGCGTGAAATGCACGTATTCGTGCTTAACTCGACGTGGCACGTCGTTTTAGAGCAAAACAAACTAGATTCGAACACTTCGTTTTACCAGTGTTCGTGAGTGTGAACTCAAAAACGTAATATCTCCAGAACTGCGTGAAATGCACGTATTCGTGCTTAACTCGACGTGGCACGTCGTTTTAGAGCAAAACAAGCTAGATTCGAACACTTCGTTTTACCAGTGTTCGTGAGTGTGAACTCAAAAACGTAATATCTCCAGAACTGCGTGAAATGCACGTATTCGTGCTTAACTCGACGTGGCACGTCGTTTTAGAGCAAAACAAGCTTGATTCGAACACTTCGTTTTACCAGTGTTCGTGAGTGTGAACTCAAAAACGTAATATCTGCAGAACTGCGTGAAATGCACGTATTCGTGCTTAACTCGACGTGGCACGTCGTTTTAAAGCAAAACAAGCTAGATTCGAACACTTTGTTTTACCAGTGTTCGTGTGAACTCGAAAACGTAATATCTCCAGAACTGCGTGAAATGCACGTATTCGTGCTTAACTCGACGTGGCACGTCGTTTTAGAGCAAAACAAACTAGATTCGAACACTTCGTTTTACCAGTGTTCGCGTGTGAACTCGAAAACGTAATATCTCCAGAACTGCGTGAAATGCACGTATTCGTGCTTAACTCGACGTGGCACGTCGTTGTAGAGCAAAACAAACTAGATTCGAACACTTCGTTTTACCAGTGTTCGTGAGTGTGAACTCGAAAACGTAATATCTCCAGAACTGCGTGAAATGCACGTATTCCTGCTTAACTCGACGTGGCACGTCGTTTTAGAGCAAAACAAACTAGATTCGAACACTTCGTTTTACCAGTGTTCGTGAGTGTGAACTCAAAAACGTAATATCTCCAGAACTGCGTGAAATGCACGTATTCGTGCTTAACTCGACGTGGCACGTCGTTTTAGAGCAAAACAAACTAGATTCGAACACTTCGTTTTACCAGTGTTCGTGAGTGTGAACTCAAAAACGTAATATCTCCAGAACTGCGTGAAATGCACGTATTCGTGCTTAACTCGACGTGGCACGTCGTTTTAGAGCAAAACAAGCTAGATTCGAACACTTCGTTTTACCAGTGTTCGTGAGTGTGAACTCAAAAACGTAATATCTCCAGAACTGCGTGAAATGCACGTATTCGTGCTTAACTCGACGTGGCACGTCGTTTTAGAGCAAAACAAGCTTGATTCGAACACTTCGTTTTACCAGTGTTCGTGAGTGTGAACTCAAAAACGTAATATCTGCAGAACTGCGTGAAATGCACGTATTCGTGCTTAACTCGACGTGGCACGTCGTTTTAAAGCAAAACAAGCTAGATTCGAACACTTTGTTTTACCAGTGTTCGTGTGAACTCGAAAACGTAATATCTCCAGAACTGCGTGAAATGCACGTATTCGTGCTTAACTCGACGTGGCACGTCGTTTTAGAGCAAAACAAGCTAGATTCGAACACTTCGTTTTACCAGTGTTCGCGTGTGAACTCAAAAACGTAATATCTCCAGAACTGCGTGAAATGCACGTATTCGTGCTTAACTCGACGTGGCACGTCGTTTTAGAGCAAAACAAACTAGATTCGAACACTTCGTTTTACCAGTGTTCGTGAGTGTGAACTCGAAAACGTAATATCTCCAGAACTGCGTGAAATGCACGTATTCGTGCTTAACTCGAAGTGGCACGTCGTTTTAGAGCAAAACAAACTAGATTCGAACACTTCGTTTTACCAGTCTTCGTGAGTGTGAACTCAAAAACGTAATATCTCCAGAACTGCGTGAAATGCACGTATTCGTGCTTAACTCGACGTGGCACGTCGTTTTAGAGCAAAACAAACTAGATTCGAACACTTCGTTTTACCAGTGTGCGTGACTGTGAACTCAAAAACGTAATATCTCCAGAACTGTGTGAAATGCACGTATTCGTGCTTAACTCGACGTGGCACGTCGTTTTAGAGCAAAACAAGCTAGATTCGAACACTTCGTTTTACCAGTGTTCGTGAGTGTGAACTCGAAAACGTAATATCTCCAGAACTGCATGAAATGCACGTATTCGTGCTTAACTCGACGTGGCACGTCGTTTTAGAGCAAAACAAACTAGATTCGAACACTTCGTTTTACCAGTGTTCTTGAGTGTGAACTCAAAAACGTAATATCTCCAGAACTGCGTGAAATGCACGTATTCGTGCTTAACTCGACGTGGCACGTCGTTTTAGAGCAAAACAAGCTAGATTCGAACACTTCGTTTTACCAGTGTTCGTGAGTGTGAACTCAAAAACGTAATATCTCCAGAACTGCGTGAAATGCATGTATTCGTGCTTAACTCGACGTGGCACGTCGTTTTAGAGCAAAACAAGCTTGATTAGAACACTTCGTTTTACCAGTGTGCGTGAGTGTGAACTCGAAAACGTAATATCTCCAGAACTGCGTGAAATGCACGTATTCGTGCTTAACTCGACGTGGCACGTCGTTTTAGAGCAAAACAAACTAGATTCGAACACTTCGTTTTACCAGTCTTCGTGAGTGTGAACTCAAAAACGTAATATCTCCAGAACTGCGTGAAATGC
Organism: Amblyomma mixtum; assembly: GCF_055824585.1. Lineage (NCBI taxonomy): Eukaryota > Metazoa > Arthropoda > Arachnida > Ixodida > Ixodidae > Amblyomma > Amblyomma mixtum. The sequence continues at coordinate 42,250 of NW_028317633.1, forward strand.
ACGTATTCGTGCTTAACTCGACGTGGCACGTCGTTTTAGACCAAAACAAACTAGATTCGAACACTTCGTTTTACCAGTGTTCGTGAGTGTGAACTCAAAAACGTAATATCTCCAGAACTGCGTGAAATGCACGTATTCGTGCTTAACTCGACGTGGCACGTCGTTTTAGAGCAAAACAAGCTAGATTCGAACAGTTCGTTTTACCAGTGTTCGTGAGTGTGAACTCAAAAACGTAATATCTCCAGAACTGCGTGAAATGCACGTATTCGTGCTTAACTCGACGTGGCACGTCGTTTTAGAGCAAAACAAGCTTGATTCGAACACTTCGTTTTACCAGTGTTCGTGAGTGTGAACTCAAAAACGTAATATCTGCAGAACTGCGTGAAATGCACGTATTCGTGCTTAACTCGACGTGGCACGTCGTTTTAAAGCAAAACAAGCTAGATTCGAACACTTTGTTTTACCAGTGTTCGTGTGAACTCGAAAACGTAATATCTCCAGAACTGCGTGAAATGCACGTATTCGTGCTTAACTCGACGTGGCACGTCGTTTTAGAGCAAAACAAACTAGATTCGAACACTTCGTTTTACCAGTGTTCGCGTGTGAACTCGAAAACGTAATATCTCCAGAACTGCGTGAAATGCACGTATTCGTGCTTAACTCGACGTGGCACGTCGTTGTAGAGCAAAACAAACTAGATTCGAACACTTCGTTTTACCAGTGTTCGTGAGTGTGAACTCGAAAACGTAATATCTCCAGAACTGCGTGAAATGCACGTATTCCTGCTTAACTCGACGTGGCACGTCGTTTTAGAGCAAAACAAACTAGATTCGAACACTTCGTTTTACCAGTGTTCGTGAGTGTGAACTCAAAAACGTAATATCTCCAGAACTGCGTGAAATGCACGTATTCGTGCTTAACTCGACGTGGCACGTCGTTTTAGAGCAAAACAAACTAGATTCGAACACTTCGTTTTACCAGTGTTCGTGAGTGTGAACTCAAAAACGTAATATCTCCAGAACTGCGTGAAATGCACGTATTCGTGCTTAACTCGACGTGGCACGTCGTTTTAGAGCAAAACAAGCTAGATTCGAACACTTCGTTTTACCAGTGTTCGTGAGTGTGAACTCAAAAACGTAATATCTCCAGAACTGCGTGAAATGCACGTATTCGTGCTTAACTCGACGTGGCACGTCGTTTTAGAGCAAAACAAGCTTGATTCGAACACTTCGTTTTACCAGTGTTCGTGAGTGTGAACTCAAAAACGTAATATCTGCAGAACTGCGTGAAATGCACGTATTCGTGCTTAACTCGACGTGGCACGTCGTTTTAAAGCAAAACAAGCTAGATTCGAACACTTTGTTTTACCAGTGTTCGTGTGAACTCGAAAACGTAATATCTCCAGAACTGCGTGAAATGCACGTATTCGTGCTTAACTCGACGTGGCACGTCGTTTTAGAGCAAAACAAGCTAGATTCGAACACTTCGTTTTACCAGTGTTCGCGTGTGAACTCAAAAACGTAATATCTCCAGAACTGCGTGAAATGCACGTATTCGTGCTTAACTCGACGTGGCACGTCGTTTTAGAGCAAAACAAACTAGATTCGAACACTTCGTTTTACCAGTGTTCGTGAGTGTGAACTCGAAAACGTAATATCTCCAGAACTGCGTGAAATGCACGTATTCGTGCTTAACTCGAAGTGGCACGTCGTTTTAGAGCAAAACAAACTAGATTCGAACACTTCGTTTTACCAGTCTTCGTGAGTGTGAACTCAAAAACGTAATATCTCCAGAACTGCGTGAAATGCACGTATTCGTGCTTAACTCGACGTGGCACGTCGTTTTAGAGCAAAACAAACTAGATTCGAACACTTCGTTTTACCAGTGTTCGTGAGTGTGAACTCAAAAACGTAATATCTCCAGAACTGCGTGAAATGCACGTATTCGTGCTTAACTCGACGTGGCACGTCGTTTTAGAGCAAAACAAACTAGATTCGAACACTTCGTTTTACCAGTGTTCGTGAGTGTGAACTCAAAAACGTAATATCTCCAGAACTGCGTGAAATGCATGTATTCGTGCTTAACTCGACGTGGCACGTCGTTTTAGAGCAAAACAAGCTAGATTCGAACACTTCGTTTTACCAGTGTTCGTGAGTGTGAACTCAAAAACGTAATATCTCCAGAACTGCGTGAAATGCACGTATTCGTGCTTAACTCGACGTGGCACGTCGTTTTAGAGCAAAACAAGCTTGATTCGAACACTTCGTTTTACCAGTGTTCGTGAGTGTGAACTCAAAAAGTAATATCTGCAGAACTGCGTGAAATGCACGTATTCGTGCTTAACTCGACGTGGCACGTCGTTTTAAAGCAAAACAAGCTAGATTCGAACACTTTGTTTTACCAGTGTTCGTGTGAACTCGAAAACGTAATATCTCCAGAACTGCGTGAAATGCACGTATTCGTGCTTAACTCGACGTGGCACGTCGTTTTAGAGCAAAACAAACTAGATTCGAACACTTCGTTTTACCAGTGTTCGCGTGTGAACTCAAAAACGTAATATCTCCAGAACTGCGTGAAATGCACGTATTCGTGCTTAACTCGACGTGGCACGTCGTTTTAGAGCAAAACAAACTAGATTCGAACACTTCGTTTTACCAGTGTTCGTGAGTGTGAACTCGAAAACGTAATATCTCCAGAACTGCGTGAAATGCACGTATTCGTGCTTAACTCGAAGTGGCACGTCGTTTTAGAGCAAAACAAACTAGATTCGAACACTTCGTTTTACCAGTCTTCGTGAGTGTGAACTCAAAAACGTAATATCTCCAGAACTGCGTGAAATGCACGTATTCGTGCTTAACTCGACGTGGCACGTCGTTTTAGAGCAAAACAAACTAGATTCGAACACTTCGTTTTACCAGTGTTCGTGAGTGTGAACTCAAAAACGTAATATCTCCAGAACTGCGTGAAATGCACGTATTCGTGCTTAACTCGACGTGGCACGTCGTTTTAGAGCAAAACAAACTAGATTCGAACACTTCGTTTTACCAGTGTTCGTGAGTGTGAACTCGAAAACGTAATATCTCCAGAACTGCGTGAAATGCACGTATTCGTGCTTAACTCGACGTGGCACGTCGTTTTAGAGCAAAACAAACTAGATTCGAACACTTCGTTTTACCAGTGTTCGTGAGTGTGAACTCAAAAACGTAATATCTCCAGAACTGCGTGAAATGCACGTATTCGTGCTTAACTCGACGTGGCACGTCGTTTTAGAGCAAAACAAACTAGATTCGAACACTTCGTTTTATCAGTGTTCGTGAGTGTGAACTCGAAAACGTAATATCTCCAGAACTGCGTGAAATGCACGTATTCGTGCTTAACTCGACGTGGCACGTCGTTTTAGAGCAAAACAAACTAGATTCGAACACTTCGTTTTACCAGTGTTCGTGAGTGTGAACTCAAAAACGTAATATCTCCAGAACTGCGTGAAATGCACGTATTCGTGCTTAACTCGACGTGGCACGTCGTTTTAGAGCAAAACAAACTAGATTCGAACACTTCGTTTTACCAGTGTTCGTGAGTGTGAAATCGAAAACGTAATATCTCCAAAACTGCGTGAAATGCACGTATTCGTGCTTAACTCGACGTGGCACGTCGTTTTAGAGCAAAACAAGCTTGATTCGAACACTTCGTTTTACCAGTGTGCGTGAGTGTGAACTCAAAAACGTAATATCTCCAGAACTGCGTGAAATGCACGTATTCGTGCTTAACTCGACGTGGCACGTCATTTTAGAGCAAAACAAGCTAGATTCGAACACTTCGTTTTACCAGTGTTCGTGAGTGTGAACTCAAAAACGTAATATCTCCAGAACTGCGTGAAATGCACGTATTCGTGCTTAACTCGACGTGGCACGTCGTTTTAGAGCAAAACAAGCTTGATTCGAACACTTCGTTTTACCAGTGTTCGTGAGTGTGAACTCAAAAACGTAATATCTGCAGAACTGCGTGAAATGCACGTATTCGTGCTTAACTCGACGTGGCACGTCGTTTTAAAGCAAAACAAGCTAGATTCGAACACTTTGTTTTACCAGTGTTCGTGTGAACTCGAAAACGTAATATCTCCAGAACTGCGTGAAATGCACGTATTCGTGCTTAACTCGACGTGGCACGTCGTTTTAGAGCAAAACAAACTAGATTCGAACACTTCGTTTTACCAGTGTTCGCGTGTGAACTCAAAAACGTAATATCTCCAGAACTGCGTGAAATGCACGTATTCGTGCTTAACTCGACGTGGCACGTCGTTTTAGAGCAAAACAAACTAGATTCGAACACTTCGTTTTACCAGTGTTCGTGAGTGTGAACTCAAAAACGTAATATCTCCAGAACTGCGTGAAATGCACGTATTCGTGCTTAACTCGAAGTGGCACGTCGTTTTAGAGCAAAACAAGCTAGATTCGAACACTTCGTTTTACCAGTGTTCTTGAGTGTGAACTCAAAAACGTAATATCTCCAGAACTGCGTGAAATGCACGTATTCGTGCTTAACTCGACGTGGCACGTCGTTTTAGAGCAAAACAAACTAGATTCGAACACTTCGTTTTATCAGTGTTCGTGAGTGTGAACTCGAAAACGTAATATCTCCAGAACTGCGTGAAATGCACGTATTCGTGCTTAACTCGACGTGGCACGTCGTTTTAGAGCAAAACAAACTAGATTCGAACACTTCGTTTTACCAGTGTTCGTGAGTGTGAACTCAAAAACGTAATATCTCCAGAACTGCGTGAAATGCACGTATTCGTGCTTAACTCGACGTGGCACGTCGTTTTAGAGCAAAACAAACTAGATTCGAACACTTCGTTTTACCAGTGTGCGTGAGTGTGAACTCAAAAACGTAATATCTCCAGAACTGTGTGAAATGCACGTATTCGTGCTTAACTCGACGTGGCACGTCGTTTTAGAGCAAAACAAGCTAGATTCGAACACTTCGTTTTACCAGTGTTCGTGAGTGTGAACTCGAAAACGTAATATCTCCAGAACTGCATGAAATGCACGTATTCGTGCTTAACTCGACGTGGCACGTCGTTTTAGAGCAAAACAAACTAGATTCGAACACTTCGTTTTACCAGTGTTCTTGAGTGTGAACTCAAAAACGTAATATCTCCAGAACTGCGTGAAATGCACGTATTCGTGCTTAACTCGACGTGGCACGTCGTTTTAGAGCAAAACAAGCTAGATTCGAACACTTCGTTTTACCAGTGTTCGTGAGTGTGAACTCAAAAACGTAATATCTCCAGAACTGCGTGAAATGCATGTATTCGTGCTTAACTCGACGTGGCACGTCGTTTTAGAGCAAAACAAGCTTGATTAGAACACTTCGTTTTACCAGTGTGCGTGAGTGTGAACTCAAAAACGTAATATCTCCAGAACTGCGCGAAATGCACGTATTCGTGCCTAACTCGACGTGGCACGTCGTTTTAGAGCAAAACAAGCTAGATTCGAACACTTCGTTTTACCAGTGTTCGTGAGTGTGAACTCGAAAACGTAATATCTCCAGAACTGCGTAAAATGCACGTATTCGTGCTTAACTCGACGTGGCACGTCGTTGTAGAGCAAAACAAACTAGATTCGAACACTTCGTTTTACCAGTGTTCGTGAGTGTGAACTCGAAAACGTAATATCTCCAGAACTGCGTGAAATGCACGTATTCGTGCTTAACTCGACGTGGCACGTCGTTTTAGAGCAAAACAAACTAGATTCGAACACTTCGTTTTACCAGTCTTCGTGAGTGTGAACTCAAAAACGTAATATCTCCAGAACTGCGTGAAATGCACGTATTCGTGCTTAACTCGACGTGGCACGTCGTTTTAGAGCAAAACAAACTAGATTCGAACACTTCGTTTTACCAGTGTTCGTGAGTGTGAACTCAAAAACGTAATATCTCCAGAACTGCGTGAAATGCACGTATTCGTGCTTAACTCGACGTGGCACGTCGTTTTAGAGCAAAACAAACTAGATTCGAACACTTCGTTTTACCAGTGTTCGTGAGTGTGAACTCAAAAACGTAATATCTCCAGAACTGCGTGAAATGCACGTATTCGTGCTTAACTCGACGTGGCACGTCGTTTTAGAGCAAAACAAGCTAGATTCGAACACTTCGTTTTACCAGTGTTCGTGAGTGTGAACTCAAAAACGTAATATCTCCAGAACTGCGTGAAATGCACGTATTCGTGCTTAACTCGACGTGGCACGTCGTTTTAGAGCAAAACAAGCTTGATTCGAACACTTCGTTTTACCAGTGTTCGTGAGTGTGAACTCAAAAACGTAATATCTGCAGAACTGCGTGAAATGCACGTATTCGTGCTTAACTCGACGTGGCACGTCGTTTTAGAGCAAAACAAGCTAGATTCGAACACTTTGTTTTACCAGTGTTCGTGTGAACTCGAAAACGTAATATCTCCAGAACTGCGTGAAATGCACGTATTCGTGCTTAACTGGACGTGGCACGTCGTTTTAGAGCAAAACAAACTAGATTCGAACACTTCGTTTTACCAGTGTTCGCGTGTGAACTGAAAAACGTAATATCTCCAGAACTGCGTGAAATGCACGTATTCGTGCTTAACTCGACGTGGCACGTCGTTTTAGAGCAAAACAAACTAGATTCGAACACTTCGTTTTACCAGTGTTCGTGAGTGTGAACTCAAAAACGTAATATCTCCAGAACTGCGTGAAATGCACGTATTCGTGCTTAACTCGACGTGGCACGTCGTTTTAGAGCAAAACAAACTAGATTCGAACACTTCGTTTTATCAGTGTTCGTGAGTGTGAACTCGAAAACGTAATATCTCCAGAACTGCGTGAAATGCACGTATTCGTGCTTAACTCGACGTGGCACGTCGTTTTAGAGCAAAACAAACTAGATTCGAACACTTCGTTTTACCAGTGTTCGTGAGTGTGAACTCAAAAACGTAATATCTCCAGAACTGCGTGAAATGCACGTATTCGTGCTTAACTCGACGTGGCACGTCGTTTTAGAGCAAAACAAACTAGATTCGAACACTTCGTTTTACCAGTGTTCGTGAGTGTGAACTCGAAAACGTAATATCTCCAGAACTGCGTGAAATGCACGTATTCGTGCTTAACTCGACGTGGCACGTCGTTTTAGAGCAAAACAAGCTTGATTCGAACACTTCGTTTTACCAGTGTGCGTGAGTGTGAACTCAAAAACGTAATATCTCCAGAACTGCGTGAAATGCACGTATTCGTGCTTAACTCGACGTGGCACGTCGTTTTAGAGCAAAACAAACTAGATTCGAACACTTCGTTTTACCAGTGTTCGTGAGTGTGAACTCAAAAACGTAATATCTCCAGAACTGCGTGAAATGCACGTATTCGTGCTTAACTCGACGTGGCACGTCGTTTTAGAGCAAAACAAGCTAGATTCGAACGCTTCGTTTTACCTGTGTTCGTGAGTGTGAACTCAAAAACGTAATATCTGCAGAACTGCGCAAATGCACGTATTCGTGCTTAACTCGACGTGGCACGTCGTTTTAGAGCAAAACAAACTAGATTCGAACACTTCGTTTTACCAGTGTTCGTGAGTGTGAACTCAAAAACGTAATATCTCCAGAACTGCGTGAAATGCACGTATTCGTGCTTAACTCGACGTGCCACGTCGTTTTAGAGCAAAACAAGCTAGATTCGAACACTTCGTTTTACCAGTGTTCGTGAGTGTGAACTCAAAAACGTAATATCTCCAGAACTGCGTGAAATGCACGTATTCGTGCTTAACTCGACGTGGCACGTCGTTTTAGAGCAAAACAAGCTAGATTCGAACACTTCGTTTTACCAGTGTTCGTGAGTGTGAACTCGAAAACGTAATATCTCCAGAACTGCGTGAAATGCACGTATTCGTGCTTAACTCGACGTGGCACGTCGTTGTAGAGCAAAACAAACTAGATTCGAACACTTCGTTTTACCAGTGTTCGTGAGTGTGAACTCGAAAACGTAATATCTCCAGAACTGCGTGAAATGCACGTATTCGTGCTTAACTCGACGTGGCACGTCGTTTTAGAGCAAAACAAACTAGATTCGAACACTTCGTTCTACCAGTCTTCGTGAGTGTGAACTCAAAAACGTAATATCTCCAGAACTGCGTGAAATGCACGTATTCGTGCTTAACTCGACGTGGCACGTCGTTTTAGAGCAAAACAAACTAGATTCGAACACTTCGTTTTACCAGTGTTCGTGAGTGTGAACTCAAAAACGTAATATCTCCAGAACTGCGTGAAATGCACGTATTCGTGCTTAACTCGACGTGGCACGTCGTTTTAGAGCAAAACAAACTAGATTCGAACACTTCGTTTTACCAGTGTTCGTGAGTGTGAACTCAAAAACGTAATATCTCCAGAACTGCGTGAAATGCACGTATTCGTGCTTAACTCGACGTGGCACGTCGTTTTAGAGCAAAACAAGCTTGATTAGAACACTTCGTTTTACCAGTGTGCGTGAGTGTGAACTCAAAAACGTAATATCTCCAGAACTGCGCGAAATGCACGTATTCGTGCTTAACTCGACGTGGCACGTCGTTCTAGAGCAAAACAAACTAGATTCGAACACTTCGTTTTACCAGTGTTCGTGAGTGTGAACTCAAAAACGTAATATCTCCAGAACTGCGTGAAATGCACGTATTCGTGCTTAACTCGACGTGCCACGTCGTTTTAGAGCAAAACAAGCTAGATTCGAACACTTCGTTTTACCAGTGTTCGTGAGTGTGAACTCAAAAACGTAATATCTCCAGAACTGCGTGAAATGCACGTATTCGTGCTTAACTCGACGTGGCACGTCGTTTTAGAGCAAAACAAGCTAGATTCGAACACTTTGTTTTACCAGTGTTCGTGTGAACTCGAAAACGTAATATCTCCAGAACTGCGTGAAATGCACGTATTCGTGCTTAACTGGACGTGGCACGTCGTTTTAGAGCAAAACAAACTAGATTCGAACACTTCGTTTTACCAGTGTTCGCGTGTGAACTCAAAAACGTAATATCTCCAGAACTGCGTGAAATGCACGTATTCGTGCTTAACTCGACGTGGCACGTCGTTTTAGAGCAAAACAAACTAGATTCGAACACTTCGTTTTACCAGTGTTCGTGAGTGTGAACTCAAAAACGTAATATCTCCAGAACTGCGTGAAATGCACGTATTCGGGCTTAACTCGACGTGGCACGTCGTTTTAGAGCAAAACAAACTAGATTCGAACACTTCGTTTTATCAGTGTTCGTGAGTGTGAACTCGAAAACGTAATATCTCCAGAACTGCGTGAAATGCACGTATTCGTGCTTAACTCGACGTGGCACGTCGTTTTAGAGCAAAACAAACTAGATTCGAACACTTCGTTTTACCAGTGTTCGTGAGTGTGAACTCAAAAACGTAATATCTCCAGAACTGCGTGAAATGCACGTATTCGTGCTTAACTCGACGTGGCACGTCGTTTTAGAGCAAAACAAACTAGATTCGAACACTTCGTTTTACCAGTGTTCGTGAGTGTGAACTCGAAAACGTAATATCTCCAGAACTGCGTGAAATGCACGTATTCGTGCTTAACTCGACGTGGCACGTCGTTTTAGAGCAAAACAAGCTTGATTCGAACACTTCGTTTTACCAGTGTGCGTGAGTGTGAACTCAAAAACGTAATATCTCCAGAACTGCGTGAAATGCACGTATTCGTGCTTAACTCGACGTGGCACGTCGTTTTAGAGCAAAACAAACTAGATTCGAACACTTCGTTTTACCAGTGTTCGTGAGTGTGAACTCAAAAACGTAATATCTCCAGAACTGCGTGAAATGCACGTATTCGTGCTTAACTCGACGTGGCACGTCGTTTTAGAGCAAAACAAGCTAGATTCGAACGCTTCGTTTTACCTGTGTTCGTGAGTGTGAACTCAAAAACGTAATATCTGCAGAACTGCGCGAAATGCACGTATTCGTGCTTAACTCGACGTGGCACGTCGTTTTAGAGCAAAACAAACTAGATTCGAACACTTCGTTTTACCAGTGTTCGTGAGTGTGAACTCAAAAACGTAATATCTCCAGAACTGCGTGAAATGCACGTATTCGTGCTTAACTCGACGTGCCACGTCGTTTTAGAGCAAAACAAGCTAGATTCGAACACTTCGTTTTACCAGTGTTCGTGAGTGTGAACTCAAAAACGTAATATCTCCAGAACTGCGTGAAATGCACGTATTCGTGCTTAACTCGACGTGGCACGTCGTTTTAGAGCAAAACAAGCTAGATTCGAACACTTCGTTTTACCAGTGTTCGTGAGTGTGAACTCGAAAACGTAATATCTCCAGAACTGCGTGAAATGCACGTATTCGTGCTTAACTCGACGTGGCACGTCGTTGTAGAGCAAAACAAACTAGATTCGAACACTTCGTTTTACCAGTGTTCGTGAGTGTGAACTCGAAAACGTAATATCTCCAGAACTGCGTGAAATGCACGTATTCGTGCTTAACTCGACGTGGCACGTCGTTTTAGAGCAAAACAAACTAGATTCGAACACTTCGTTCTACCAGTCTTCGTGAGTGTGAACTCAAAAACGTAATATCTCCAGAACTGCGTGAAATGCACGTATTCGTGCTTAACTCGACGTGGCACGTCGTTTTAGAGCAAAACAAACTAGATTCGAACACTTCGTTTTACCAGTGTTCGTGAGTGTGAACTCAAAAACGTAATATCTCCAGAACTGCGTGAAATGCACGTATTCGTGCTTAACTCGACGTGGCACGTCGTTTTAGAGCAAAACAAGCTTGATTAGAACACTTCGTTTTACCAGTGTGCGTGTGTGAACTCAAAAACGTAATATCTCCAGAACTGCGCGAAATGCACGTATTCGTGCTTAACTCGACGTGGCACGTCGTTCTAGAGCAAAACAAACTAGATTCGAACACTTCGTTTTACCAGTGTTCGTGAGTGTGAACTCAAAAACGTAATATCTCCAGAACTGCGTGAAATGCACGTATTCGTGCTTAACTCGACGTGCCACGTCGTTTTAGAGCAAAACAAGCTAGATTCGAACACTTCGTTTTACCAGTGTTCGTGAGTGTGAACTCAAAAACGTAATATCTCCAGAACTGCGTGAAATGCACGTATTCGTGCTTAACTCGACGTGGCACGTCGTTTTAGAGCAAAACAAGCTAGATTCGAACACTTCGTTTTACCAGTGTTCGTGAGTGTGAACTCAAAAACGTAATATCTCCAGAACTGCGTGAAATGCACGTATTCGTGCTTAACTCGACGTGCCACGTCGTTTTAGAGCAAAACAAGCTAGATTCGAACACTTCGTTTTACCAGTGTTCGTGAGTGTGAACTCGAAAACGTAATATCTCCAGAACTGCGTGAAATGCACGTATTCGTGCTTAACTCGACGTGGCACGTCGTTGTAGAGCAAAACAAACTAGATTCGAACACTTCGTTTTACCAGTGTTCGTGAGTGTGAACTCGAAAACGTAATATCTCCAGAACTGCGTGAAATGCACGTATTCGTGCTTAACTCGACGTGGCACGTCGTTTTAGAGCAAAACAAACTAGATTCGAACACTTCGTTCTACCAGTCTTCGTGAGTGTGAACTCAAAAACGTAATATCTCCAGAACTGCGTGAAATGCACGTATTCGTGCTTAACTCGACGTGGCACGTCGTTTTAGAGCAAAACAAACTAGATTCGAACACTTCGTTTTACCAGTGTTCGTGAGTGTGAACTCAAAAACGTAATATCTCCAGAACTGCGTGAAATGCACGTATTCGTGCTTAACTCGACGTGGCACGTCGTTCTAGAGCAAAACAAACTAGATTCGAACACTTCGTTTTACCAGTGTTCGTGAGTGTGAACTCAAAAACGTAATATCTCCAGAACTGCGTGAAATGCACGTATTCGTGCTTAACTCGACGTGGCACGTCGTTTTAGAGCAAAACAAGCTTGATTCGAACACTTCGTTTTACCAGTGTTCGTGAGTGTGAACTCGAAAACGTAATATCTCCAGAACTGCGCGAAATGCACGTATTCGTGCTTAACTCGACGTGGCACGTCGTTCTAGAGCAAAACAAACTAGATTCGAACACTTCGTTTTACCAGTGTTCGTGAGTGTGAACTCAAAAACGTAATATCTCCAGAACTGCGTGAAATGCACGTATTCGTGCTTAACTCGACGTGACACGTCGTTTTAGAGCAAAACAAACTAGATTCGAACACTTCGTTTTACCAGTGTTCGTGAGTGTGAACTCAAAAACGTAATATCTCCAGAACTGCGTGAAATGCACGTATTCGTGCTTAACTCGACGTGGCACGTCGTTTTAGAGCAAAACAAGCTTGATTCGAACACTTCGTTTTACCAGTGTTCGTGAGTGTGAACTCAAAAACGTAATATCTCCAGAACTGCGTGAAATGCACGTATTCGTGCTTAACTCGACGTGGCACGTCGTTTTAGAGCAAAACAAGCTAGATTCGAACACTTCGTTTTACCAGTGTTCGTGAGTGTGAACACACAAACGTAATATCTCCAGAACTGCGTGAAATGCACGTATTCGTGCTTAACTCGACGTGGCACGTCGTTGTAGAGCAAAACAAACTAGATTCGAACACTTCGTTTTACCAGTGTTCGTGAGTGTGAACTCGAAAACGTAATATCTCCAGAACTGCGTGAAATGCACGTATTCGTGCTTAACTCGACGTGACACGTCGTTTTAGAGCAAAACAAACTAGATTCGAACACTTCGTTTTACCAGTCTTCGTGAGTGTGAACTCAAAAACGTAATATCTCCAGAACTGCGTGAAATGCACGTATTCGTGCTTAACTCGACGTGGCACGTCGTTTTAGAGCAAAACAAACTAGATTCGAACACTTCGTTTTACCAGTGTTCGTGAGTGTGAACTCAAAAACGTAATATCTCCAGAACTGCGTGAAATGCATGTATTCGTGCTTAACTCGACGTGGCACGTCGTTTTAGAGCAAAACAAGCTTGATTCGAACACTTCGTTTTACCAGTGTGCGTGAGTGTGAACTCAAAAACGTAATATCTCCAGAACTGCGTGAAATGCACGTATTCGTGCTTAACTCGACGTGGCACGTCGTTTTAGAGCAAAACAAGCTAGATTCGAACACTTCGTTTTACCAGTGTTCGTGAGTGTGAACTCAAAAACGTAATATCTCCAGAACTGCGTGAAATGCATGTATTCGTGCTTAACTCGACGTGGCACGTCGTTTTAGAGCAAAACAAGCTTGATTAGAACACTTCGTTTTACCAGTGTGCGTGAGTGTGGACTCAAAAACGTAATATCTCCAGAACTGCGCGAAATGCACGTATTCGTGCTTAACTCGACGTGGCACGTCGTTCTAGAGCAAAACAAACTAGATTCGAACACTTCGTTTTACCAGTGTTCGTGAGTGTGAACTCAAAAACGTAATATCTCCAGAACTGCGTGAAATGCACGTATTCGTGCTTAACTCGACGTGCCACGTCGTTTTAGAGCAAAACAAGCTAGATTCGAACACTTCGTTTTACCAGTGTTCGTGAGTGTGAACTCAAAAACGTAATATCTCCAGAACTGCGTGAAATGCACGTATTCGTGCTTAACTCGACGTGGCACGTCGTTTTAGAGCAAAACAAGCTAGATTCGAACACTTCGTTTTACCAGTGTTCGTGAGTGTGAACTCAAAAACGTAATATCTCCAGAACTGCGTGAAATGCATGTATTCGTGCTTAACTCGACGTGGCACGTCGTTTTAGAGCAAAACAAGCTTGATTAGAACACTTCGTTTTACCAGTGTGCGTGAGTGTGAACTCAAAAACGTAATATCTCCAGAACTGCGCGAAATGCACGTATTCGTGCTTAACTCGACGTGGCACGTCGTTCTAGAGCAAAACAAACTAGATTCGAACACTTCGTTTTACCAGTGTTCGTGAGTGTGAACTCAAAAACGTAATATCTCCAGAACTGCGTGAAATGCACGTATTCGTGCTTAACTCGACGTGCCACGTCGTTTTAGAGCAAAACAAGCTAGATTCGAACACTTCGTTTTACCAGTGTTCGTGAGTGTGAACTCAAAAACGTAATATCTCCAGAACTGCGTGAAATGCACGTATTCGTGCTTAACTCGACGTGGCACGTCGTTTTAGAGCAAAACAAGCTAGATTCGAACACTTCGTTTTACCAGTGTTCGTGAGTGTGAACTCGAAAACGTAATATCTCCAGAACTGCGTGAAATGCACGTATTCGTGCTTAACTCGACGTGGCACGTCGTTTTAGAGCAAAACAAGTTAGATTCGAACACTTCGTTTTACCAGTCTTCGTGAGTGTGAACTCAAAAACGTAATATCTCCAGACCTGCGTGAAATGCACGTATACGTGCTTAACTCGACGTGGCACGTCGTTTTAGAGCAAAACAAACTAGATTCGAACACTTCGTTTTACCAGTGTTCGTGAGTGTGAACTCAAAAACGTAATATCTCCAGAACTGCGTGAAATGCACGTATTCGTGCTTAACTCGACGTGGCACGTCGTTTTAGAGCAAAACAAACTAGATTCGAACACTTCGTTTTACCAGTGTTCGTGAGTGTGAACTCAAAAACGTAATATCTCCAGAACTGCGTGAAATGCACGTATTCGTGCTTAACTCGACGTTGCACGTCGTTTTAGAGCAAAACAAGCTTGATTCGAACACTTCGTTTTACCAGTGTTCGTGAGTGTGAACTCACAAACGTAATATCTCCAGAACTGCGTGAAATGCACGTATTCGTGCTTAACTCGACGTGGCACGTCGTTGTAGAGCAAAACAAACTAGATTCGAACACTTCGTTTTACCAGTGTTCGTGAGTGTGAACTCACAAACGTAATATCTCCAGAACTGCGTGAAATGCACGTATTCGTGCTTAACTCGACGTGGCACGTCGTTGTAGAGCAAAACAAACTAGATTCGAACACTTCGTTTTACCAGTGTTCGTGAGTGTGAACTCAAAAACGTAATATCTCCAGAACTGCGTGAAATGCACGTATTCGTGCTTAACTCGACGTGGCACGTCGTTTTAGAGCAAAACAAGCTTGATTCGAACACCTCGTTTTACCAGTGTTCGTGAGTGTGAACTCAAAAACGTAATATCTGCAGAACTGCGTGAAATGCACGTATTCGTGCTTAACTCGACGTGGCACGTCGTTTTAGAGCAAAACAAGCTAGATTCGAACACTTCGTTTTACCAGTGTTCGTGAGTGTGAACTCGAAAACGTAATATCTCCAGAACTGCGTAAAATGCACGTATTCGTGCTTAACTCGACGTGGCACGTCGTTTTAGAGCAAAACAAACTAGATTCGAACACTTCGTTTTACCAGTGTTCGTGAGTGTGAACTCAAAAACGTAATATCTCCAGAACTGCGTGAAATGCACGTATTCGTGCTTAACTCGACGTGGCACGTCGTTTTAGAGCAAAACAAACTAGATTCGAACACTTCGTTTTACCAGTCTTCGTGAGTGTGAACTCGAAAACGTAATATCTCCAGAACTGCGTGAAATGCACGTATTCGTGCTTAACTCGACGTGGCACGTCGTTTTAGAGCAAAACAAGCTAGATTCGAACACTTCGTTTTACCAGTGTTCGTGAGTGTGAACTCAAAAACGTAATATCTCCTGAACTGCGTGAAATGCACGTATTCGTGCTTAACTCGACGTGGCACGTCGTTTTAGAGCAAAACAAACTTGATTAGAACCCTTCGTTTTACCAGTGTTCGTGAGTGTGAACTCAAAAACGTAATATCTCCAGAACTGCGTGAAATGCACGTATTCGTGCTTAACTCGACGTGGCACGTCGTTTTAGAGCAAAACAAACTAGATTCGAACACTTCGTTTTACCAGTGTTCGTGAGTGTGAACTCAAAAACGTAATATCTCCAGAACTGCGTGAAATGCACGTATTCGTGCTTAACTCGACGTTGCACGTCGTTTTAGAGCAAAACAAGCTTGATTCGAACACTTCGTTTTACCAGTGTTCGTGAGTGTGAACTCACAAACGTAATATCTCCAGAACTGCGTGAAATGCACGTATTCGTGCTTAACTCGACGTGGCACGTCGTTGTAGAGCAAAACAAACTAGATTCGAACACTTCGTTTTACCAGTGTTCGTGAGTGTGAACTCACAAACGTAATATCTCCAGAACTGCGTGAAATGCACGTATTCGTGCTTAACTCGACGTGGCACGTCGTTGTAGAGCAAAACAAACTAGATTCGAACACTTCGTTTTACCAGTGTTCGTGAGTGTGAACTCAAAAACGTAATATCTCCAGAACTGCGTGAAATGCACGTATTCGTGCTTAACTCGACGTGGCACGTCGTTTTAGAGCAAAACAAGCTTGATTCGAACACCTCGTTTTACCAGTGTTCGTGAGTGTGAACTCAAAAACGTAATATCTGCAGAACTGCGTGAAATGCACGTATTCGTGCTTAACTCGACGTGGCACGTCGTTTTAGAGCAAAACAAGCTAGATTCGAACACTTCGTTTTACCAGTGTTCGTGAGTGTGAACTCGAAAACGTAATATCTCCAGAACTGCGTAAAATGCACGTATTCGTGCTTAACTCGACGTGGCACGTCGTTTTAGAGCAAAACAAACTAGATTCGAACACTTCGTTTTACCAGTGTTCGTGAGTGTGAACTCAAAAACGTAATATCTCCAGAACTGCGTGAAATGCACGTATTCGTGCTTAACTCGACGTGGCACGTCGTTTTAGAGCAAAACAAACTAGATTCGAACACTTCGTTTTACCAGTCTTCGTGAGTGTGAACTCGAAAACGTAATATCTCCAGAACTGCGTGAAATGCACGTATTCGTGCTTAACTCGACGTGGCACGTCGTTTTAGAGCAAAACAAGCTAGATTCGAACACTTCGTTTTACCAGTGTTCGTGAGTGTGAACTCAAAAACGTAATATCTCCAGAACTGCGTGAAATGCACGTATTCGTGCTTAACTCGACGTGGCACGTCGTTTTAGAGCAAAACAAGCTTGATTAGAACACTTCGTTTTACCAGTGTTCGTGAGTGTGAACTCAAAAACGTAATATCTCCAGAACTGCGTGAAATGCACGTATTCGTGCTTAACTCGACGTGGCACGTCGTTTTAGAGCAAAACAAGCTTGATTCGAACACTTCGTTTTACCAGTGTTCGTGAGTGTGAACTCAAAAACGTAATATCTCCAGAACTGCGTGAAATGCACGTATTCGTGCTTAACTCGACGTGGCACGTCGTTTTAGAGCAAAACAAGCTAGATTCGAACACTTCGTTTTACCAGTGTTCGTGAGTGTGAACACACAAACGTAATATCTCCAGAACTGCGTGAAATGCACGTATTCGTGCTTAACTCGACGTGGCACGTCGTTGTAGAGCAAAACAAACTAGATTCGAACACTTCGTTTTACCAGTGTTCGTGAGTGTGAACTCGAAAACGTAATATCTCCAGAACTGCGTGAAATGCACGTATTCGTGCTTAACTCGACGTGGCACGTCGTTGTAGAGCAAAACAAACTAGATTCGAACACTTCGTTTTACCAGTGTTCGTGAGTGTGAACTCGAAAACGTAATATCTCCAGAACTGCGTGAAATGCACGTATTCGTGCTTAACTCGACGTGACACGTCGTTTTAGAGCAAAACAAACTAGATTCGAACACTTCGTTTTACCAGTCTTCGTGAGTGTGAACTCAAAAACGTAATATCTCCAGAACTGCGTGAAATGCACGTATTCGTGCTTAACTCGACGTGGCACGTCGTTTTAGAGCAAAACAAACTAGATTCGAACACTTCGTTTTACCAGTGTTCGTGAGTGTGAACTCAAAAACGTAATATCTCCAGAACTGCGTGAAATGCATGTATTCGTGCTTAACTCGACGTGGCACGTCGTTTTAGAGCAAAACAAGCTTGATTCGAACACTTCGTTTTACCAGTGTGCGTGAGTGTGAACTCAAAAACGTAATATCTCCAGAACTGCGTGAAATGCACGTATTCGTGCTTAACTCGACGTGGCAGGTCGTTTTAGAGCAAAACAAGCTAGATTCGAACACTTCGTTTTACCAGTGTTCGTGAGTGTGAACTCAAAAACGTAATATCTCCAGAACTGCGTGAAATGCACGTATTCGTGCTTAACTCGACGTGGCACGTCGTTTTAGAGCAAAACAAGCTTGATTCGAACACCTCGTTTTACCAGTGTTCGTGAGTGTGAACTCACAAACGTAATATCTCCAGAACTGCGTGAAATGCACGTATTCGTGCTTAACTCGACGTGGCACGTCGTTTTAGAGCAAAACAAGCTTGATTAGAACACTTCGTTTTACCAGTGTTCGTGAGTGTGAACTCAAAAACGTAATATCTCCAGAACTGCGTGAAATGCACGTATTCGTGCTTAACTCGACGTGGCACGTCGTTTTAGAGCAAAACAAGCTTGATTCGAACACTTCGTTTTACCAGTGTTCGTGAGTGTGAACTCAAAAACGTAATATCTCCAGAACTGCGTGAAATGCACGTATTCGTGCTTAACTCGACGTGGCACGTCGTTTTAGAGCAAAACAAGCTAGATTCGAACACTTCGTTTTACCAGTGTTCGTGAGTGTGAACACACAAACGTAATATCTCCAGAACTGCGTGAAATGCACGTATTCGTGCTTAACTCGACGTGGCACGTCGTTGTAGAGCAAAACAAACTAGATTCGAACACTTCGTTTTACCAGTGTTCGTGAGTGTGAACTCGAAAACGTAATATCTCCAGAACTGCGTGAAATGCACGTATTCGTGCTTAACTCGACGTGGCACGTCGTTGTAGAGCAAAACAAACTAGATTCGAACACTTCGTTTTACCAGTGTTCGTGAGTGTGAACTCGAAAACGTAATATCTCCAGAACTGCGTGAAATGCACGTATTCGTGCTTAACTCGACGTGACACGTCGTTTTAGAGCAAAACAAACTAGATTCGAACACTTCGTTTTACCAGTCTTCGTGAGTGTGAACTCAAAAACGTAATATCTCCAGAACTGCGTGAAATGCACGTATTCGTGCTTAACTCGACGTGGCACGTCGTTTTAGAGCAAAACAAACTAGATTCGAACACTTCGTTTTACCAGTGTTCGTGAGTGTGAACTCAAAAACGTAATATCTCCAGAACTGCGTGAAATGCATGTATTCGTGCTTAACTCGACGTGGCACGTCGTTTTAGAGCAAAACAAGCTTGATTCGAACACTTCGTTTTACCAGTGTGCGTGAGTGTGAACTCAAAAACGTAATATCTCCAGAACTGCGTGAAATGCACGTATTCGTGCTTAACTCGACGTGGCAGGTCGTTTTAGAGCAAAACAAGCTAGATTCGAACACTTCGTTTTACCAGTGTTCGTGAGTGTGAACTCAAAAACGTAATATCTCCAGAACTGCGTGAAATGCACGTATTCGTGCTTAACTCGACGTGGCACGTCGTTTTAGAGCAAAACAAACTAGATTCGAACACTTCGTTTTACCAGTCTTCGTGAGTGTGAACTCAAAAACGTAATATCTCCAGAACTGCGTGAAATGCACGTATTCGTGCTTAACTCGACGTGGCACGTCGTTTTAGAGCAAAACAAACTAGATTCGAACACTTCGTTTTACCAGTGTTCGTGAGTGTGAACTCAAAAACGTAATATCTCCAGAACTGCGTGAAATGCACGTATTCGTGCTTAACTCGACGTGGCACGTCGTTTTAGAGCAAAACAAACTAGATTCGAACACTTCGTTTTATCAGTGTTCGTGAGTG
>NW_028317634.1:0-47500 GCF_055824585.1 Amblyomma mixtum
GTGGAATCCACTCCATTACCATTAAAGACCAGCGGTTATCTTGCCTTCGCATTGCATGCCCTGCCCAAGCCCATTTCTTCCTCTTGATTTCGACTATTATGTCATTACCTCGCGTTAGTTTTCTCACATACTCCGCCTGCTTCCGATCTCTTAGCAATACATCGATCATTTTTCTTTCCACAGCTCACTGCATTGTCCTTAACTCTTTCGCTACCGCAGAAAAATGGACGGTTTGGAGTGTACGGAAAGAAAAATTTTTTTCACAAGAACTAATACACCCAGCACATATTGCAATGCATGAAATTGTAGCTTATTAGTTACACTTCTGAATGAAACAAACAAAAGAGTTGTGTGTGCGAAAGTAAATGAACATTTATTTGTGAAATTTGCTAAAAACACAAAAAAAGTATATAGCAAAAACAAAAATTACCGGCTGCTCTAAGCCAGAACTTGATTACAGGAAAACTGGAATATACACACTGTTGCACATGTTTATAGCTGTCAGTATTCACAGTTTCAGCTATGAGAAAAATTTAGTGCACTTTCCATGGCCTGTCAAGTCAGGGGTCATGACTGTGGTGCCACTGTGAAGAGGAATCAGGGGTGAAGATGTGATGCAGAGGTAGAGTGACAAGTGCTTCACATAAGGTTTTATCTTTGTTCCTCCCTTGTTCTCTGATAGCCGAGCTTGCAGTTTCTTCTTTTTTTAATTTTTTTCGATTGGTGTTGAATGGATTCTATGGGAGGATTGGGGGCGTGAACTTCATTTCCCTCATCATACCCGAAGATTTCTTGAATGAGCTGCTCCCTGCAAGCCAGCTGATAAAATTTGGCATTTTAGGCAAGCTCTAAAACATCAGAATCAATGAAATAAGTTTTAGCGATGTGGTTCGAAAGCCAGGACACTTTCCAAGTTTTGCCAATAGATGCTGCCGTCACTGAATCATCCAGGTCCGTTACGTGCAAAAAAAACGAACAAAAAAAGCGAAAAACCAATTTTGAGAAATGGTTTTTGATGGCAGAGGGCCAGAATAGATTATTCTGGTATTTCAGTAGAAATAAAGTCTCGGCAGGTCAACAATTCCAATGTATATGATGATTCCAATGAACATCAGCATCTCCAACAGATTCACGTCTTCCCATGAGCCGTCATGCCGAACTTGCTGAAAATCTTCATCCATGCATACTTATTAGTGTTTCTGCACACGGTCTTCATCATTTCCGCCGTGAAGAGCATCAAAAAAAAGTCGAGAAGTCGAGCTAATCTCCGAGCGCCGCTCCGCAGCGATGTGCCGATATGGACACCTAGCTGTCGTCTTGGTTGAAAAACGCGACGCGACCTTGAGCATTTGGCAAACTGCCTTCGCCATATGTTGTCAAGACCCTGAAGCACAAAAATAAACCACTCTCATCAATTACAAACCGTATCAACCGCAGAAAACCCACAGCGAACGAAAACAGAACTTACATGCAAGTACGCGCTGACGTTCCAGGCTCCCGAGGCGAAGTCTCGCTGTCGAAACCGAAATCCAACGCTTGTACATTGTTGCCCGACTAATAACCGCTGCTTTCGTCGCAAAAAACGAAACCGAAACCGGCCGACGTACTCGGTGTCAGCTTTCGTTTTCGAGGAGCGCACGGCGACGCGGACGCCATTTTCTCCGGCTGACGCCGCTGCGGCCGTTCAAAGTTTTATTTTTCACGGCGCCCCCTCATCTCAAAACACTGAAACCAAGGCTGCAATCGAAAGAGCAGTTGTTGAGCTCGCTAGCTAGATGGCGGAGCGCATACACGACTCTCCAAAATGAGCTTTTTTGTGCGGGCGATTTGAATCGATCATATGCGATCGATGGCCTATAGCGCGGTAGCGAAAGAGTTAACTTAAGCTTAACCCTCTTCTGCCTGACATATCTCCATGGACACCCGAACCACGTCGTAAGGGAAGGGATAAAGGAGCGAGTGAAAGAAGGGAGGAAAAAAGTGGTGCCGTAGTGGAGGTCTCCGGAACAATTTCGAACACCTAGGCGTCTTTAATGTTCGCTGACATCGCTGGGAGGGCAATAAAGTGGGTTCTGCATAGAACGCCGGGGCACTTTGATGCTTTGAACAGAACGCTGGTTGCGTTCGATGGAATGCCCGGTCGCACACGACCAAAGCTCCCGGTTTGTCATGCTAATAATAAAGCTATGAAACCAGCGTTGGGTTTTATACCACCGGAGCTATCACTGAACAGTCGGTTAAGCAGAGTTGAACCCTCTAAGTTTTTTCCTCGTGTTGGCCGCTCACCCACAGCTCATGTTCGCATTATTTCTGGAATAGCTGCTGCTGCCGGTGGATGCAAGGGGCAAGACTCGATACGAGGCCTCGGCCCGCCTCGACCACCTGCAACGTTGCACTCGAGAGGCGCCAAAGACCCGCGGTGGTAAATTAGGGCAACTGTGGAATTGAGTAGCATTTTGATCCGTTGAAGCAGGTTTTTCCGCAGTCCTCCGTTGATTTTAACCGCACCGGATTTTATATGCATGGCCCATGTTCGCTGGAACGAGTCCCCTGGTGTTAGTGTCCATTTATTAATTTTCTCTATTTAAAATCTTTGACTCAGGATACTAGGAGATCATCGCGTCCTTTCTACTCATGCGCGCGTTTGCGTTTCTTCGTCGTGAGCTCCGATTCGAACTGTGTAGTAAAAAAGGTTCGTGCCAGCATTGTCTCTGAAAATTCTTCAAGTACATTTTATTCGCCCATTGGAACATGAGCCTGTGCAAAACTACATTCTGGGGATTGTTGTTGTTGTTGTTGCTGCGACTGAGAGAAGGATGAAAAGGAAAGTGCACAGGTCTGCCGACTGGCTCATGCCGAGCCACCACCGCTGCCACGTGCAGATAGAGGAGAGCTAAAAGATTAGAGGAAAGAGAAACGTTAACCTTCTGTGTGACCGGTACACATTTGTCAGTGATCCAATGGTATTGAATGCGTCAGTAAAATCTGTTCGAGTATCGTGGACGATCTGTTCGGCGGACCCTCTCTTCCTTCTGTGACAGACGTCATATTGGGTCGCCTAAATTTTCTCAAAAAGGAGAATATTGATTTTTAAGCGGATTATATGAACCTTAATCTAGAACCTTAAGGTATGCGTCCACCTTAATACCAATATCAACGTTGAGCTGTGAAACTTCTGTGCCCACGGGATTAATATATTCAGATAAGTAGTGTTGACATCAACGCTGCGAATGCGCTATCCGCTGGCAAACTAAAAACGGCCAAAGATTTGCTGTCGTTACACTTGGAGCTGTTTCGCATATTCAGGCAACGACAGAGGACAAGCAGAGTGGAACAATATTTCATTTGTATGTGTCAGATATCAATTTCACAGTGTGCACTGTGGTACTTAACACTCTCCGCAGCCATGAATAATTTACACTGATTTCCCATGACCACTTGAATATATACTGTAAAACTTCATCAAAGAAAGGCTGATCGAATAAAAGCACTTTATTTTGAGAGGAAGGCACAGGGCTGCCCTGGAGGGAAATGGGGAGAGAACGTTGGTCAGAGCAGAGAAAGCAAGAAGGTGTTTTTTTCTCGTTTTTTTCGTATCAAACATTTACACTCTCTGTAATGGGCAGCTGCAATTTACCAGCTGTGCAAAAAGACACGACATCATGCAGAAGTGTTATTTGGAGTGTTGCTGTCATGGTTGCTCTAAATTACGGCCAAGGATGCTATGGGACAATTTCTATTCCATACCCAACAATTATGGAGAAAAATACGTTTGAACTAGAAACGTCTTATGAACGCAATTTTTCCACATAACGGAAGATTTCGTTGTAACAAACCATATATTCACAGATCACAAGACGGCCATCTTTTATTTTTTTCTATTACGGTTTCCCAATGTCCAAAGCGTTCCCCGTTGGTTTGCTATGGCAGTCTTAACTGTTCGACGAGGTCGATGGAAACACTTGAAAAAAAAACGATTTTGATGCATATCAGAAGTCTGGGTTATTATCTTCAATATTTCTGTAACAGTATCGTACAATTTTCTCATTTTCAAAATTTTTGACCCAGAATGTTCGACATGAAGAAGTAAGGAGTGTTGCCTGAGCCGATTTGCTCACAGTAACGAGAGAAATTACTGCCTTCACTCCCTGTGCGCTAATAACAAAGTAGTACGAGGTTAGTGACGGCGAAAAAAAGGCAATAAGAGCAGCAGTACTACCTCTCTGCTACCATGTTCCAGAATTCGCTACCCGGCTTTTTTTCGCATGCGTGCATCCGGTTTAGTTATATGCCACATAGAATAGGTTTAAATTGAGTTATTGCGCCAAAATGACGCGTACTTCAAAGAGCACGATATATACAATTCGAGAGACCTAAATCTTTTATTTCTCAGAAACAACCCCAATGTATACAATGAGCAGGGTTTACAACTGGCCAAGGAGCAGTGAGAGCCCTGGAGTAAACATTGAAGTCTGCAACCCGAAAAGAGTGCACTAAGTTCATGTGCGCGTCTCTAAATCGACAAAATCGACCACTTCTAGCGCTGATCTAACAAAAACCTTAAGGATACTCTGCTTTCTTTACATGATTAAAAAACAAGTAAATATTTTCTAGACATTTTCATTGAAAGACCTGCAATAGAGGCACCAAAAAAAGAAATTCACACTCCGTATTCATCTATTTTTCACGCTATAAGTCACTTTCAAATATGAACGAAGTTTACGAAAACAAGTGTGTTATTTCGAACTACGCTTGTCAACTTCGTACGACAATCAGAGAATCTCACACGACTTTGAAGAGGCGTCCCTTGGTCTCGAAGATGAAATACCATTTGCAGACGTTTAGTGCAAGGTTCAGATAATGAATCTTAGGTGCCTTTCCGTTATTGTAAACACCTGCACCAACCCATAGAGTTTCTATATTCAGTGTGTAAATAGGCGGTCTGCCCCAGCAAATATAATGGAGCCCAGTACCATCGCTATGGCAGGCGAATGGGGTCGATGGTCTTATAGCTCTACTGTATCTATGTGTAACGAACTTTCGGGAGGGCAGACGACACCAAAAATGAGGAAAAGCGAATTGTGAAAGTAGCGAACCAATTAGTTACCAACAAGAAGTTCAGTGATCCATAACTACAGCGCAAACGACAGGACAGAGATGAAGAAGGGACACCACCCAGCGCTGCATACAGAAAGGCCCTTTGTACGAGAAATGAAGTTCGACAAAAGCATTTGTTGGGCGAGTTGGTGTTTTCGATGATCCATAACTACAGCGCAAACGACAGGATAGAGATGAAGAAGGGACACCACACAGCGGTTCTTCATCTCTGTCCTGTCGTTTGCGCTGTAGTTATGGATCATCGAAAACACCAACTCGCCCAACAAATGCTTTTGTCGAAGAAGTTCAGAATGCCTGGGTAATTTAGATAATAACATTCTGGATACATTTATCTTTCTTCTGTCACTTGTTTAAATTTGAACTTATTAAAGAAATGCTGTCGGGCAGAAAACGGACGTATTTCGGCTGTTATATACCACTAAATTTTTTTATGAAGACAGAAAGCATTTGCCCAAATTATCTTGCTAAACGCCACATCCGTCATGCACTGAGGAGACATTTTACCTACCGGAAAAAAAGCGTAGAAAGTGCTCTCCTTTGCGAAGTACAGTTTTTCGAGCGAATAAATAGCCATGATCAAAGCAAGCCTGCAAAGCGTCAGGGCGGATACCTCGGGAAGCATTCGTTATGGAGGTTTTGTCAGTCATCATAATGTTCGGAGTGTTACTCTGTCTTAGTGCGACCGGAAAAGCAGATTCTACGTCTCAAGAATCCCCTTGCTTAGCTGAAATCAACCGCACAGATCCTCTGGACGCCTGGCAGGTACGTACTTAACCGGTATATCTTCATTCTAGACTACCAGAAATTAGAAGAATAGCGAAAGCTCTAAAAAGTGGCTGTATAGCGGGTAGACATTTGTTTTCGCCCCTACGAAAGGCTGCGATGCTTCATGGTAAAAAAAATGATGCTAGATAAGAGACTGCTATAGCCAGCTTCCAATAAGAAGCAAAGTTTTAGGGAACACTTCAGAAAACGAATAAGAAAGAAACGCAATTTAAAATTATTACTGCTGCAATGTACCTGACATGTAATTCACATGGGAACCGATTGCTTTTCAGAGCTATAGAGTGGGTGCTAAGGGAAGGAAAGCGTCATTGAGGCCTGCAAAATCACGTTTAACGAGTGAGATTGATTTCTTAGCATATCTTGGACGCTCCCGTAAGCAAGAGAGGCGTAAATCAAGTTTATCACATTATCCAGCTATCATCAAATTGTTTGACCACATATTGTAATGGCCATAATGGTATTTATTTCCTGCTTCGCATCACGACTTCGAATGGTGTCTGTAAAATTTTAGACAAATCGAGAGTCCTTCGAAAAAAGCAGATTTTGTCAGCATTAGGACGCAACACTTCTTTTTTTTAAAAGCTTTGCTGTGACCTTCGCCACCCGGTAGCTTCCTTACTACTCTGCACAATTGATCTATAACTAATACGCGTATATTTTTAGCTGTTTTCTCTTAGAAAATAACTGTAAAAAGACCCTGTAAAGACGCGTAACGCTCCGCAGCAGGGTGACCGCCCTTCGCAACGAACTAGTGGAACGTTCGTTTTTTTTTTTTTCGTTTAAGGTCCACTCGCTTCCGCAATGCCATGACATTCGGCACGCATTCCGAGTATTGCGTTTTATACTTTCTTAGCCTTCATTGGGTGCGAAGCACTGATAAGAGGCCTCCGGATGCTATAGGTAGCTGGGACGTGACAGCAAACAGGCAGTTCTCTCAAGGAACGCGGTCAGAAACGTGGGATCCATAAATATTCACGGTTCTCTGTACACAGCTTGCATAGCCAGCAGATGACAAAGTATGCATCGTACTGCGCAATGGAGGAAATTTACTGATTATGCAATCACTTGTCTCTGTTAGTCCCGCTCCAAACTTCTTGGCACAAATATATTCACAGGTGTCCTCGTTCAGCGGGAACCAAAGAGGATGCGCTTCTTTATATGGGTTACGAGCAGCGAAAAAAAAAGTCTCAGTAGCAGTCTAGCAATGAACGGGCACATGAACTGTTCCGTGCGGAAATTTAACCTATAAAGAGCTTTGCACGCAGTTCTGTGCATTGTGAGTTCAAAACTGTTCCTTGAAGCGGGCTACATATAGCCATGATTTTGTTTTTCTGACGAATTGGGCACCCTTCACAAAATAAGCAGCAAATCTTGTTTTAGAAAGTTGTCAGCCTAGCAGCACATTCTGGACATTTTCTGCCTGGCACGTTTCTTTTCTCCAACTATAATACAATTATTTTTGACGCCAGAGGGTAAGTTCCCCCATGTTGGAAAAAATTTTCCAGTCTCGATATTGGCGATCGTTTGAAGCCTTGTGACGTTAACAATCTGCCACTCAGGCAGCCTAGGTGTACCGCCTAGGCCACAATATGTTACGGCGGCATCAAAACCTGACGAACTGGACTGTGAGTGAACTGACAACCATGGCATGTGGCTGAAAAGTTAATCACTGGTCGCGAGAGCTTGCTCGGGAAAAGCAATCTGGGTGTCATAGTCCCGACTGGTGGCAGAAGCTGCTAGCGCAGGGCGCATCCAATTTAGCAGATATAGTGTCATTAACCATTATAAAAATATCAAGTCATAGCCTTAAAGCGGAGCTCAAGTGTCCTCTCCATTTTTTTTTTCTTTTTGCCTTTCAAGTGCCATCCTCACGTTCGAAATACACATAATGAGTTCCATGATTCCGCGAATGCTCACTGAGAAATTGTTCTAAAGTTTACGACTTTCCAATAAAGCGACCGTTCGAAAGAAATTTTTCGATTTCGCGGAAAACTGTTCTAGTTGTTGTTTTACGTTTCAGACAAAATTTAGTCTCTCTTGAAAGTTGAATGCACTGTTTAGACAGAGACACTGAATTTCTGAAGTAGAATGGCGGATAGCATCCGGAAGGGCTAAAGATGGCAAGGGCACATATTTAAAATCTGACATCTGCGGTAACTATTACTAAATTTCGCGATCTAAGCAAGAGCGAATGGTGTAATTTTTCTTCCTGAGTTCTTAACTCTAATTTTTTTTTCTGCGCACGACATCACCGGTCGAGCTCTTAGGCCTTCGGTGTACAATTTAATGCTGCATACGCGCCTTACAAATGCTTAACCGAACTTCAAAGCGACGTATAGCGCTAGATAAGCCGTCTGGCACGCGCCGAACAGAGGTGTGTTTGAACCAGAAGCATTCCCCTTATGCATTGTTCATAAATAGAAATCGGTCGAATTAGTGAATGGAATACTTTGGATGAAATGACAAACCGACAGGTAAACAACTATTTATGCGCAACACCAATGGTCGTGCTATACTGAAAAGGTTTCTATCAGCAAAGTCAGATGACACGTTCTCCATGCCGGAATACTCTGGTTTAATTCGCTGGCTGAAGAGATATCATGGACAAAATAACATAGCGCAGGCAGCGCCACCATGAGGGAATCTGCAAGAGCCCGTTGCCGCATCAGTCTTCGGAAGTCCGTTTGTTTATTCGTGATTACAAGGGTGTCACTAGGGCGCACCGTACATTTCAGAGCGTGAAGAAAAGCAGCGGCTTGCTACAGTATATGGCGGGCACTACGTACACCCCTTCCCGAGAGGGAGAAGACATGCGCCTAATTTGCTGGAGTGGAAGGAAAAATGTAACAAATGAAATGAACAAAACAGGAACTTGGGAGCTTGCGGGTCGCCTCAGTGGGACAATGTGAGTATAAATAATAGCTGTGCATGCCAAAAATAACAAAACGATGATTTTTTTTGTTGTTATATCGTTTTGACATTTGAAAATTTGTTCATTCTGAAATATACCTCTGCGTGTGGTAATAGGGCTTAAAATAAACCACTTATTGTATTTCCAGGAGATAGCAATAGATGATATCTTTTAGCGTTATTACTGAACGTAGAGACAACTTCCCTTCGTCGCCAAACCGACACACAAGCCGCTATACTGCACATATAGAACCACCAGCTTTTCCGCAAATACCTGAGTCCCCAACCATTGGATTCGGTAAAATTCTTTGTGGTGCTGTGGCCGCTTGGTAACTGGTAATGTAGCCATATTATCAAATCTTTATGCAACGAGGACAGATAAAAAAAAGGTTTGTTTTTTCCTTATTTTACCTTGTTTATTTGCTCTTCGGGAATCCTAAGACTCATGGGGACCCTCACTTCAAGCTTCTTGGGGGGAAAGAGAGGAAGCCTTATTTAAATTTCGCCGTGTTTCCTAAGTCCAGCGCTGGCTGCGATCTTCTGAGCACGGATGAGGCAAAAGCCGATGATTGGGGAAGATAAGGGACAACCAGAATTCCCACGAGCCTCCGTGTGTAGAGGGTGATGGCCGCGTGGGGGTACTTGCTAATTACCGCATCATATGATGAAGGTTGAACAGGTCTGAGAAAAAGTTTCAGGTTGACATGGGTCCATAGAGTGGCTTACATTTTTGTTTTCCGGTGAGCGGATGCTATCTCTCTGTAGCTGCCCACGTATGAGAGCTTGCGCGCGTCCGCGTAAGTACTCCATGTAGAAGTGCACGCTCAACCATCGCCCCGCACTTTGGGGTGAAACTCCACCCATTTTTGCAGCAACGTGACTCATTTCACACAGACCGCGGTGCCTGTGCTCTCGCGTTCCCGGTCCACCCGAGTGCCATGGTGCTCGTGGGATGTGGTAGCATCTGGCGAAAGCGGGAAGTTCGCGATGCGCTACTTGTGCCGCGATACGTTTCTATATACCTTATGGTAAGCGATGGCATTCCTCCTGCTATAGTGTGTACGGATGATTACTGCTTTGTACTATTGTTTTGTGTTGAGCATGCGTTATTCCTTGCTCTAGCAATGGCTTGCTCATATAGGTGCACTGAGGAGGAACTTTCGGTTAGTTGGAGGGATAAAGCAGTGCGATATAGAGCAGGTGAAACAGGACGCAATGGGCGTAAGGACTGCTGCCGACGTGAAATTCAGTATAGTCGACTATTGCAGACCCGCTTGTGTCGATCAGTGCGGTGATTCGTACTCGTTACCGAACAGCGGAGCTAGCAGTTAATCTTGCCGGTTTCATCAACGTAGCGCTTCTATATGCAGCGAGCGCGGAGCTTACTGGTCTTGGTGTATATCGTGCCGCATAATGCGCGTTATAGATGAGACCCGGATTTGTGAGCGCTAGGCATGGCAGAGGTCAAGGATTCTCCTGGGCAGCGCGTAGCCAAGGCGCGCTACGTGAACACGGCGCTGTGAGGTTTGACAGAGATCCTCGTTTGGAATCTTCGAGGTAAGAAAGCAGTATGCACACAGAACTAAATGTGGGCATCTTAATTGTACTGGCACTCTGTCGTCAGTAGAAAACGTGATAGCACATACCTCCAGCCCACTGTCATCCTGTAAAAGGATTCGTTGTATGTCGATATGTAAACTTCGACTTCATCAAACTAAATGACCTGGTAAATTTAGCCCACGCATATAATATCGCTTTCATGGATGACCACGTTAGAGGGAGTGAGACAAAAACGTAACTAATGAATGGAGCATCTTGAGCAGCCGTAGCTGACTTCTGGTAGATAGTCGATGTAGAAGAACTCCAAAATTTCTGTATAGGACATGACTGTGAAGTTTCGAGCTCAAACAAAGATGGCCAGCGATCTATTGTAAGTAAACAGGCAGGTAGAATATGCTCATCTGAGTTTCTGGAAGGACCTACTGCTACGTGGAGTTGCACATCAGCACAGCTCTTCGCTAACAAAGAAAAGAAAAGACGGCATTTTTCAGTGTCATTGCACCCGGATCATGCTTTCAAGTATGAGAAAAAAAAACACGTGCTAAAGACGGCCGTTTGCTGGTCATTGCTTTATACTCGTAGTTTTAATGAGACCATTCCTCTTGTCGCCGCAAAGGTCACATACTGCTGCATTTTAAGCGCCAATTACTAACTTGAGTGAATCCCAGCAGGGAGCGCTCAAAACGCGTACAATGAGTGGTGACGTGCACTTATGGTACAGTCACCTCCGAGGTCGTAAAACTTGTTTGAAAGCCTGCGTGACGATGGTCAGGCCGTTATGAATATTAAAAAATTGTGATGCTAGGTGGCACCCACTGCTCATTCCGGTCAAAAAAACAACCGATATACTGGGCTGCTTTTTTAGACCGCAATGAAAAGGGAATCAGCTCGCACAACACGTAATAGATTAAACATTATTATTATTTAATGAAACAGCGCTGAAGACGAAGACAAGAAACGGGAATAGAAGCGCTGAAGTCATTTTGTCATTTTCTGGTTCATCATCATCAGCCTGAGCACACCCACTGCAAGGCAAAGGCCTCTCCCATGTCTCTCGAACTGACCCTGTCCTTTGTCAGTTGCCGCCACTGTATCCCCGCAAACTTCTTAATCTCATCCGCCCACCTAACTTTCTGCCGTCCCCTGCTACGTTTGCTTTCTCTTGGAATACACTCCGTTACCCTTAAGGACCAGCTGTTATCTTGCCTTCGCATTACATGCCCTGCCCAAGCCCATTTCTTCCTCTTGATTTCAACTAAGATGTCATTAACCCGTGTTTGTTCCCTCACCCACTCCGCACTCTTCTGATCTCTTAACGTTACACCTATCATTTTCCTTTCCATAACTCGCTGCGTTGTTCTTAACTTAAGCTGAACCCTCTTTGTTAGCCTCCACGTTTCTGCCCCATAGGTGAGTACCGGTAGGATACAGCTGTTGTATACTTTTCTCTTCAGGGATATTGGTAAGCTACCATTCATGATCTGAGAGAACCTGCCATATGCGCTCCACCCCATTCTTTTTCTTCTAGTTATTTCTCTCTCATGATCCGGACCTGCGGTCACTACCTGCCCTAAGTAGACATATTCTCTTACTACTTCCAGCAACTCGCTACCAATTGCAAACTGTTGTTCCCTTGCTAGGCTGTTGAACATTACTTTGGTTTTCTGCATGTTAATTCTTAGCCCCACCGTTCTGCTCTGCCTGTCTAACTGATTGATCATGCTTTGCAGTTCTTGTCCTGAGTGGCTTAGCAAGGCAATGTCATGAGCGAATCGCAAATTACTCAGGTATTCTCCATTAACTCTTATCCCCAACTGTTCCAATTCCACTCCCCGGAATACCTCCTGTAAGCAGGCAGTGAAGAGCATTGGCGATATCGTGTCTCCCTGCCTGACACCATTCCGTATTGGAATTTTATTGCTGACTTTATGGAGAACTATAGTAGCTGTGCAATCGTTATAAATATCTTCCAATATTTTCTCATAACACTCTTCTACACCCTGATTCCACAATGCCTGCATGACAGCTGAGGTTTCCACTCAGTCAAATGCTTTCTCGTAATCAATGAAGGCTATATATAGGGGTTGGTTATATTCTGCGCATTTCTCTATCACCTGATTGATACTGTGAATGTGGTCTATTGTCGAGTATGCTTTACGAAAGTCTGCCTGATCATTTGGTTGACTAAAGTCCAAGGTTTCCTGACTTTATTAGCGATTGCCTTAGTAAATAATTTGTAGGCAACGGACAATAAGCTGATTGGTCTGTAATTCTTCAAGTCCTTGACGACTCCTTTCTTATGAATTAAGATAATGTTAGCGCTCTTCCAAGCTTCTGGTACTCTCGAGGTCACAAGGCATTGCGTATACAGGGTGGCTAGTTTTTGTAGCACAATCTCTCCTCCGTCCTTCAACAAATCTGCTGTTACCTGATCCTCACCCGCTTCTTTCCCAATTTGCATTGCTCCTAAGGCTTTTTTTACTTCCTCCTTCGTTACTGGCAGGATGTCCCATTGCTGTGCTCGAGTGCCGCCTCCCTCAGTAACTTGATGATTACATTCGCTACTGTATAGATTTGTGTAGAACTCTTCGGCTAATTCAACTATCTTATCTATATTGCTGATGGCATTGCCCTGTTTGTCTTTCAGCGCGTACATCTGGTTTTTACCTATGCGCAGTTTTCTCCTCACTGATTTTAGGCTACCTCCGTTCCTTTGAGCATGCTCGATTTTCTCCATGTTAAACTTTCTTATGTCGGCTACCTTGCGCTTATTTATTAACTTCGATAACTCTGCTAGTTCTATCCTGTCTGTGGAGTTAGACGTCCTCATGCTTTGGCGTTTCTTAATCAGATCTTTAGTCTCCTGGGATAGCTTGCTGGTATCCTGTCGAACCATCCTACCACCTACTTCTGCGGCGCACTCTGTAACGACAGCTGTAAGATTATCATTCATTGTTTAAACACTACGGTCGTCTTCTTCAGTTAAAGCGGAAAATCTGTTTTGCAGCGACATTCTGAATTCCTCTACTTTCCCTCTTAATGCTAACTCGTTAATAGCCTTTCGCGTCACCAGTTTCCTCCGTTCCCTCTTAAAATCTAAGCTAACACGAGACCTTATCATTCTGTGGTCGCTACAACGGATCTTACCAAGGACCTCCCCATCCTCTACGATGCCAGGGTGTGCACACAGTATGAAGTCTATTTCATTTTTAGTCTCACCATTGGGGATCTTCCACGTTCACTTCCTGTTTGCTCGTTTGCGGAAGAAGGTATTCATAATCCGTCAATTATTTCTATCTGCGAACTCTACTAATAACTCTCGCCTACTGTTCCTAGAACCTATGCCATAGTCACCTACCGCTTTGTCTCCAGCCTGCTTTTTACCTACCTTTGCATTAAAGTCGCCCATCAGTACAGTGTACTGTGATTTTACTTTGGTCATTGCCGATTCCACATCCTCATAGAAGCTTTCAACTATCTGGTCATCATGGCTTGATGTAGACGCGTAGGCCTGCACCACCTTCAGCTTGTACCTCTTATTAAGCCTAATTACGATAGCTGCCACTCTCTCGTTAATATTGTAAAACTCCTCGATGTTGCCAGCTATATCCTGATTAATGAGGAATCCCACACCTAGTTCTCGCCTATCTGCTAATCCACGATAGCACAGTACATGCTCGCCCTTTAGTACTGTATACGCCTCATCTGTCCTCCTAACCTCACTAAGCCCTATGACATCCCATTTAATACAGGCTAATTCCTCCAGTAGCACTGCTAAGCTAGCCTCAATTGGTAAGGTTTTTGCGTTAAACGTTGCCAGGTTAAGTTTCCAATGGCGGCCTGTCCGGAGCCAGAGATTCTTAGCACCCTCCGCTGCGTCACAGATCTGACCGCCGCCTTGGTCAGATGCTCCGCAGCCGCTGGGGACTGAGGGCCGAGGGTGAATTGGTTTGCTCATAGAAGGTTGTGGCGAAGTACTACACCAGGGTGGCCAAATCCTGTTCTGGTGAGGAAGTGCGTTGTCGGTTCTTGTCACTGAAATCAGGCTGCACTCCAAGCCTGGCTATGCAATTCCATCGACACGCGGAGTTTTTTTTTTATTCCGGTGGAGAATTGCGTGGCACCGGGATTCGAACCCCGGTTCTCTTGCACGCGAGGCGGATGCTCTACCTCTACGCCATCGCTGCATCACCAGAGGAGTTGAGTGGGCTTTTTTCATGTTGAATTCACTCAAGCAGTAGTAGTTCACCGTATCACCACATCACCTACAGTCGCCGCTTGCCTTTTACGCAACACGCTGCACTTGCACCCCCCTCTGGTGCATTCATGTCCCATGACCGGTGCACCCACCAAGGAAGACATGCTGTATATCTGTATTCTTTTGTGTGCTTTGTATTTAAATATGTAGTCTCTCTCTCTCTATATATATACATATATATATATATATATATATATATATATATATATATATATATATATATATATATATATATATATATATATATATATATATATATATATATATATATATATATATATATATATATATATACACACACTGTTTAATCCTGTTTGTTTAATCCTGTACTGCAAGAGCATTTCTCTGTATATACTGGCTACATAGATAAATTGAATTCAAATTGAAATAACTGGTCTTCATTTGAGTAAAAAGAGCAACTATGCTTACTCTGCGACAACGTTATCTAGAAACACAGCACATGCTACACAGCCTAATGCGGCCTCACTTTCTGCGCCACGTATTAAAGTGAGGCCTAACTAGGCCTTACTTTCTGCGCAGCGTAATAGAGTCCCCGGTTCAAGTAATTAGTTTGCTCTACAAACAGATCATATTATCAATGTTCGAGTTTTAAGGAAATATATCTGTACCCCTGCTCACTTTAGACGTATAAATTCAGGAAAAAACCGATGTCCGATTTGCGTAGTTAGGCCAAATCAGAATTATGTGCGCTAGAAATTAATATTTTCCTTTTTTTCCCGGGTTGAGGTTCCGTTTTCATAGATGGCACTTGTTCGGATAGCAATAATGGGTTAATGTCTCTACATGTGAAGGTGGTCAGTATCAACATTCAATGATTCCTGGCAGTCTTTTTACCACTCCTGCCGCAGGGGTGCAGCGGTCAGGTGATGTTCCACTGCCCTTGTGTGGTAGGTGCTGCCATCAATGGTTCTTCTTTTTCTTGGGTTGAGTTGCGAACCAGGTTGGCCATCCCGAGCAAGCTCTCATGATTAAATAAGCTGCCACATGACACGCTAGCAGCTTTTTCGTTTTTAACTGTGCATCTCCAAGTGGGAAACTGATAGTTCGTAACGTTATTCATGTTTGTAGACGTAGAAGTATACCAAGAAGTATAAATACCTGAGGAACGTTAGGAATGGCGAATATCTCTGGAAAAACTCGTTTCCGAGTGAAATTCGCGGCCACCAAGGCCAGCGTAATTGGCAGACAGCGTTGACATGCAGTTCCGCCGCCATTCATGTGATGTCTCCACTTTTGCGCTTTCTTTTACATTAAGACAACTTTTAGTATGCCCACATGTAGTTTTCGCGCTAATAATAAAGGCAGCTGACTTACCGCTTTCATATTTCTTTGTCGCTCAAGGCGAGGAAAGCGCAAGAACGAACCGAGCATAGCGCACAGACCGAGAGCAGAGGGCACCCAAGTCCAGAACACGCGCACTACAGAGGCACTTCATTCACTTCGTCTTCATTCACAATATCCGTTGCACGGCCCCCGGTGGCATGAATACGGTCTTGATGTACATTATGGTGTGGAAGGGAATGGCGAGAGGCAGGGCTTGAGGCGAGAGAGGAGGACAACATCACGTTGAGCTTCTCGACATGTGGCCTCCAGGAAAGCCGGAGAGATCTTGTAGGGACAGCGGTTACCTCGCAGGGCAGACGGTATGGATAAACTTATTGGCACAGAATTTTTTCGGAAAGGCGGACGCGGCAAGATAGCGACCAAACCAAGACGAGGGTGCCAGTGTAGAAAGAGACCATGCAAAGGCGGCGGTTGTAGTAGTCCGGCTGTGAGGCCTGCGATGGTAGCAGTCAGGATCGCGCCAGTTGGCGGGCGGGGCCGGCCAGGGCCATTGTGTCGTGCGCATATTCAGAAGGCTGAGAAGTTGGGGTCGGAAGTAACGTGTCCACAGGTAACTGAAGCTGGGGGCCGTACAAAAGGTAGAACGGGGAGTAACCGGCAGTGTCATTACGGGAGGAGTTTTATGCGGAAAAATGCATGGAAGGCGATATCCAAGTTCCGATGCTCCGATGAAACGTACATTGCGAGCATATCGGTGAGAGTGCGGTTGAGGCGCCCTATGAGGCCGTTTGTTTGTTAGTTATCGGCAGTGGTCAACTTATCTTTAGTCGAGCAGGAATGTAGCATGCCGCCGTCAACTTTAAAAAAAAGCGGTGGCAGCGGTCGGTGAGCAGTTGGCGGAGTGCACCTTGCCTGAGGATCATGTCGTGCAGAATAAAGTCGGCAACATCAGTGCCAGTACTCGTGGGGAGAGCCCGCGTGATTGCGCCGCGAGGTGCATAGCCCGTAGCAACCGCAACACACTCAGGAAATGGGCCCAAAAGGTCCAAGCGGACATGATTGAAAGGTTTGGGGCACACATGAATAGGTTGGAGCTGGCCCGCTGAGAGAGTGGCAGGGCGTTTCCGGCGCTGGTACTTGTCGCAAGCACGAACATAGCGGAGTACAGACTCGTACAAGCGGGGCCAAAAGAAGTGACGACGAACCTGTGTGTAAGTACGCTAGACACCCAGATGTCCAGCATTGGCGGAGGTCATGAAGCTCGTGGAGGACCTCAGTGCGAAGGTGCTTGGGCACAATGAGCAGGAGGTTGGGGTCGGTGGGGTTTAGACCTCTGTAATAAAAAGTGTCATTATGCAGCACAAAATGGCGCAGAACAGGTCAGATGAGAAGGAGCTGAGGCGGTCAATAATTGAGCGCTGCTCGGTATGCAGTCGCTGCGAGCAATAACACAGTGCCCGAACAGGTCGCAGTCCCAGTCAGTGCTAGGATGGTGACTAAGTTCAACGGGATATTGGGAGAGGCAATCGGCGTATGTGTCTAGCCGACCGGACCATGATGTAATCGTAGTCTTGTAGGCGCAAAGCTCAGAGGGCAAGCCGGCCCGTAGCGCCTTTCAGAGAGGACAGCCAGCGCATGGTGGTCTGTCACAACCGTAAAAGGGCGGCCATATTAACACGGGCGAAATTTCCCAAAGGCCCACACGAGATCCAAGCACTCGCCTTCCGTGATGAAGTAATTGCGCTCTGATGTAGAGAGTTGGTGGCTACAGTAGGCAATGAAACGGTCAGATCCAGATTGCCGCTGAGAAAGGACAGCGCCGATTCTATGATTGCTGGCGTCCGTGCAGACTTCAGTGGTACTAGCCATGTCGCAGTGGTCCAAGACTGGCGAGGTGATGAACTTCAAGATCAGCGTGGAAAATCTACTTGCTTGTAGGGGTCCCCAGGAGAAAGCCATGTCTGTTTTTAGCAGATCGCTGAGGTGGCGGCCGATGTCGGCAAATCCAGCAACGAATCGACGGAAGAATGAGCAGACCCATAGGAAACCTCGGACGTCGCTGCACGAATGCGGCATCGGGAAGTTTTTCATACCTCGGATCTTAGCTGGAACAGGATGAATGCCCGTGGCGCCGACGACATGGCCCCAGATTGTGATCTGACGATGCAGATAACGGCATTTAGAGGAGGCAGAGAAAGAAGCGGCGGCAGACTCTCTATTTCACGTTTCGCGACATCCTGCTGTTGTAGTGGAGCTGAAATGTTTCTTAAAGGTACGCAGAAATTTCGCAAAGTAATATATGACTTTCTGCGGTTCATTTTTATTTGGAGCTTACTTGAATAAAGTATATGTAGTGCCACGCGTCTGAAAAGCACAGGCAGATACAGTTGGTGGTTCTTTTCTTGTGTTACGCTTCGCAGTGATGCGCCCACTTTCCGTTTCTTTCCACACAGATCCTCTCATGTGTTTCACTGTCGCTGCATTGTCTCATTTCAGCGAATATTTTATCCATAACATCACCGTCGAGGCCTCCCAGGGCAGCTCAAAGGAAAATGTCATCGTAAGGGATGGAGGTACGTCTAGTGCCATTCCACTGCGTGCTTCAGTATGTGCTCCTGCATATCTTGACGGAAGCTGGCCCCTTGCTTCGCTCATTATAATGCTAGAAGATAAGTCAGTAATCCCTTGAGATTATGGCAATGATAATAATGAATTTAATGCAAATCGTGATTTCCTTATGCATACTAATTGAGGGAATAATGTTACAAAATTCATACTGTGACCGCGACTCGTCCTTCTCTTTCCTTCTTCGTCTCTCGAATCTTCGCACGCTTTTCAAAGGAGCAGTATAGAAAAAAAACACCGTGTGCTCCTGTTTCACTTTCTGGACGGATGGTCGAATAATTTCCAAAGCGTATCTATCAGAAATAATTCATTTTTCTCCGCACAGATTTTTTCTCCGAGCAGAGATCAAGAATAAGTGGATATAAAGAATACGTCATCATGAAGAAATGCATCCTGACATTGATTAATTATTTTACTGCCTTCCATCAAATCTTCGTACCTTAAATGCTTAACATTTTTGGAGAAGAACTTTGAATATTGGAAAAGTTTTGACTAGTGTTATGGAAATATTGAAGGTGCATTCTTTCGATATTTAGCAAAATCTTCCTTTCAAAGGTTTTCAAGCGCTCGCATGGAGGGGTTTAAGAGTAACATAGAAAACCAATGAGGAATGCTTTTGAATATCCCAAAAACGTTAATTGGAACAAAATTCAAGGCTGTCGACGGAATATCTGCACAGATACTGATTGTCATTGTGAAATCTTGAGAAAATGGCGTTCATAGCTTCTTTTCAGTTCAAAAATGCTTTTGTGCAGAATTGTTGGGCAAGACCTAAGTGCTGCACATGAAAAATAAAATAACTAGTGTAATTCGTGCGCTGTTTGAAATTCTCCGGTGCAAATGGGCAACGGAATACTCCTTAGCAGTTGGCCCTCGATTCAGGTCAACCTTTTGTGATTCTCTGAAATAATATGCAATCACCGAGTATTTGCCTCCATAGAAGCGCGACTGCTGAGGCTATAGCTGTCTATTTTGGGCTCAGCCGCTAAACGGGCATGCCGCATTGCGCGCAGGGATGACCAGCTAAAACAACTCATCCTCGTGCATTGAATGTAAGAGGTAAATCAGAGATCATGTGCACATTTGCTTCTACACTGCATTTACACTAATGCTTGCGCACTGCATGGGCGGAACTTTTCTCCATTGCCTGCCTTTTCACTGTACTTAGTCCTCGGGGCCAACCCCTTCGTATTACAACCAAGAATGGAGTTTTCGTTCACCGGTGAAGCCTCTTTTACACAACCTCCTAACCCCCAAATGTGTAAAAAATAGATGCCTTCGCAAAGCACCCTCGTACAGTTCAATGAGATAAATGCCTCAGCGAGTGAGATTCGGAGAGTAGGGAGAATATT
Source organism: Amblyomma mixtum (assembly GCF_055824585.1). Taxonomy (NCBI): domain Eukaryota; kingdom Metazoa; phylum Arthropoda; class Arachnida; order Ixodida; family Ixodidae; genus Amblyomma; species Amblyomma mixtum. The sequence goes on from NW_028317634.1 coordinate 19,915, forward strand.
TCAGCACATCAAAACCACACTTCTTGGTGGTTTCAATTCTGCCGCAAGCTGTGTGTGGGCGTGCGATATGATGTAATCAACACGCACCGCCTGGGACGAATGCATGCGCTGATGGGCGTGACGCTGCCGTATGGGCAAGCATGCGTCAGGTGAGTTGGTATTACTGCGGCCACGCTTGAGCAGTTTCATCTAAGTTGCGTCATTCGCCTTTAATCTGTTTCAGACACTTAATGATACTCTGCGAACTTTCTGATTTTCCAAAATCCGACACGATCGGCAGGTGGTGAAAGTGGGGCGTCACGAACAGCAGAAGACGTTGCTAAATGCAAAGTGCAAATTATCGGCTGGATTAAAAAAGTGCATTCTAAAGGGGGCGACAATGTAAAAATATTGATTGAGAGCTTTACACATAGCACTGAAGAAATTAATTTTGAAGCGAAAAGTGGAGGTAACTTTTTACTTACTGTTGTAGAAAATGTATGAGCTGAACAAACTTTATTGATTTCGGCCTGCTTTATTTTCTTTCCAGGAACTAGATTTGAGCTCGCCTTTGTCCATCCTGGCTGTGAGATCTTCAAAGTTGAGAGGAAGTTTAGGAACGTCACGCGTACGTACATACTTCACGCTCGTTTGGTTGGTGCATGTCGTATTATGTCTAGATATTTGAACTCCACGGTAGAATGACTAGCCTGCCTGATCGTCTTTAAATATATGTACAGAACTAAGAAGACATGCATTAGGTTGACTGCTGTGTTTAAAATCTGTGCTTACATTATTTCAACCAACTGGTTTCTTGAGTCTGGTTTATTTTAAACGTTCACGAAGTGATGGCGCTAGGCACGACAGTACAAAAAAGAGGATGAAGCTTAAAAAATGAAACTATTCATTGAGAGATCTGCTCGCAAACTGAAAACAGCAAGGCTATGTTCATTACAGCATATGCACTATGATGTCGATGAGCAGCAGGGCTGGCAGTGGCTGTTAAGTTCGGAGATCAGACGCTAACATCACCCAGAAGAATATCGAACATTGAAGAAAAATTTTCGCGCCACTCGAATTATTCCTTGAAAATATGGCCGCCTCTAACCTGGGAAACAAAACCTTAAGGCCGCATGCTGGGAGCTTTGAAGAAGGAAAATGATCATAAATATTACAAATATTTCATGGCCCATGAAGTACTAACAGGGTGAGCTGCCCAGCTGTCTAAAACATCGAGAACTTTGGATTGTAGGAATCTTCGTTGGAGGTAGTGTGGTGAATATGTGGCAGCTGCGCAGGAATAATATGTGTATGTTGTCAAGATAGGCGGACAGCTCTTTTGAGTATCTGATGGATGTACAGGTAACATGGCAAAGAAGTTGTTCGCTATTGTCTAATGAAACCGGATTCAAGGCGAGTGAGATGCTTATAAGGAGACGAAGGAGGCGGCAGATGTACTACAGTTCTTTCAGTCTTTGTGTTCGATGCTTTCAGTGCACAGCCCGTTCATCCTTCGGTGTGATCATCCTGCCAAGGGGAAGGGCTGCTCGGAGACATGTCGCCAGCGACGATTATAGTAGGCATTTAGTTTATGTCGAAGATAGGCGCCCAGTGTTCCGTAAGCTGCTCCTTTCCTGAAGGATGTCATACAGAATCATCATCTCCATCATCATCTCCATCATCAGCATGACTACGCCCAATGCAAGGCGAAGGCTCTTCCCAAGCCTCTCGAATTAACTCTGACATTTCGCAGCTGCGACCACCCTATCCCAGCACACTTCTTAGTCCCATTGGCCAACCTAACTTTCTTCCGCCCCCTGCTACGCTTGCCTTCTCCTGGAATTCACTGCGCTACCCTTAAGGACCAGTGGTTATCTTGCCTCCGCACTACATGCCCTGCAGAAGTACATTTTGTTCTCTTGATTTTGACTAGGATAACATTCACCTACGTTTGTTCCCTCACCCACTACGCCCGCTTCCGGTCTCTTAGCGATACATCTACTCTTTTACTTTTCATAGCTCGCTGCGTTTCCTTAAATAGAGCTCAACGCTTTTCGTTAGCTTCCACGTTTCTGCCCGATAGCCAGGTACCATTGAGATACAGTTGTTTATATTTTTCTCTTCGGAGATATTTTTAAAGTTCCAGTCGTGACCTGAACGAACCAGCCATGTGCTCTCCAACACATTCCTAATCTCCTAACTTTTTCCCTTTCATGATCTCATGAGCGGTCACTACCTGCCCTAAGTAGACATATTCACTTACCACTTCCAGCACCTCGCTGTAATTGTAAATTGCTGCTTCCTTGCGAGGCTGCTGAACGTTACTTTCGTTTTTTGCGTGTTAATTTTTTGACCCACTGTTCTGCTGTACCTGTCTAATTCATTATGCTCTGCAGTTTATGTCGTGACTAACTTGTCAAAAGGTGCAACAGATCAGGAAACATATGCTGTTCAAACGTATACTACTTGGCTTAGAAAGGCAAACACCGTGCATTGGTTGAGGAGTTTATGTCCTTCGCAAAATACTTCTCGCAAATTCTTCAGCTTCTCCGTTCGTTAAGCGGGCGGTGCTTCTTCTGATGAAAATTCTCCGGTGGAGGAGAAACCACGCGCGGACTCCTCCGAAGCAAGCTTGCGACGTTCTTATAGTAGGAACTGCAGACTCGGCACGAATAATAGCTAAACAAACTGATATAACACCTTTAATGGCGGCAGAGTAACACCCAGTGATGCCAAAAAATCATAAAATTTTATTTTCCTATGTATTACATACGAAAGCGCAACTGCGTTTAAGTTTTCATCTCTTTGGCCTGTAACTAGGATTCTATCTGCCATCCTGGCGTGAAACACTTTCTTGTTAGTTCTGTACGTGCGGAAATTCCTGTTATGATTTATTTAGGGGTAAAAGCAGTTTATAAAAATTCAGGGGGCACTTTGGCTCTCTAAAGTGCTGCAAGGCGAAAGCGTTTCCTGGCCACTTTTCTTATTTACTTTTTATTTTTCATATTTTGTTTTTATTCATTTTTCTCCTTTTATTAAGTTTATTGTTTCTATTTTTGTTTATTTTCTTATTTTTATTTTTGTTTTCCTTTTCTTCACTTTACTCCTTTTATTTTATTTATGAAGCCCATGCATTCACTAGTTGCGCCTTTATTCATGCTGGAACCTTGAGCATTTTAAGCAGTGACGCCGAAAGGCGGACAAATCTGCCGACGCGTCTGTCGAGACGGCTGCCGACGCGTCTGTCGACACTCCTGCCGACGCGTCTGTTGACACGGCTGCCGACGCGTCTGCTAACGACAGTATGAGGCATTAAAGGCTGTCGCCTTAAAACGGAAATCATGGTCCTACAATATACATATGGCTGTGCTGGTGTCAAAGTTAGCGACACCGTCCTGACAGCCACTGTGCAAGTCAAAGCACGCGGGCTTTGCAGCTTGGGTGTTGTAATTAAGTGGCAGAATACATTGTGGAAATTACGGTATTATTAGCTTCATGGCCGCCAGCAACAGAAACAGCTGCCAGTATTGTAAAAACAAAAGTGCATTATTTTGCTTTCCCTGTTGAGCCTGAGAAAACTTGAATTTAAACTCCAGTGCAACATTTGAAACACGTCCACGCCTTCTCTATGTTATGGCTTTCTTTTCTGCTCTTCATAACTTCGTTCCGACCTAAAATGCTCATAAATTCTGCTAGGAACCTTTATTTCGATGGTTTTCTTCTTCGTTACGCAATAAAATGCAGGTGAGGTACCATTTATAGAAATGCATACAATGGTGTTCTTTTTGCTCAATAGAATATTAAAAATTATTCGTTAGCCTTCCAATCAATCGACCCAGACAAGAAACGTCAGTCAGGAAGTCTTACACGGGAATAGGAAAAGGTAGAGATTTTAAGAACTTCACGTAATCTACAACAGCTTTCTAAGCTCAAATACGTTGCCCAGTGCTCGAAACCAGTGCAGATAACTCCATTCGCGCTGACAACCAGCAATGCTACCCGAACGGGTAGCCTGCACATCAATGGCTAGTCGAGATGTGTTGACACGGGCACAATCTCAAAACTATGCTTTCAGTTTGCGGACGGGGAGTGATTTAACAGTATCAATTTAAAGCGCTAACGGAACATAAAATCAGGATATAAGCAGCACTGCTATTATTCTGAGTACTGCACTGCATTGCTTTTTTGTTTCGCATACTACGCTGCCGTGAGTATAATTTTCTATGTTACTGTTTTGCTGCAAAAGTTAATGATTGTTAAAGAACAATTTTACTTTATAACCGCTGTGTTACTAGTACCAATGAGCAACGGCGCTTTGGTTTAATGGCTCAGAGGATTTCCCTAAAGCGAAGTAAGCATGAACAACGGAGTAATTGAATTGAGCGCCTTAATAATGGAGTGAAATTGTCACTGAAAAAAGGGTCAGGTTTGGTTTTTCTGAAGCTCTGTCCTAATCATGGGTGTTACTGAGAGAGTGCGTTCAGTTATATTAAATTCATTTTGTTACTCTGCTGTGACCTTTTAACAAAGAATTGAGTACCACTAAAATAAATCATTCAATCTCTATTAACAACCAGAGGTCACACTTTGAATGTCACAAAAATATTTTTTTCGGAGATGCCTACTTGAGAGCAACAACAAAATGCAAAAGCCAGCTGAAGTATTCGTTCGTTTACTAGTTCACTGATGAATCGGGTTTTGCTTGTTCCTTTGAAAGAGGATATCTATAGTAATGCTTTTTACTTATTCTCCTTTTGTCGTTACAGTTTCAGGCTACCAGCTTTGGGTGGACGACAGCATCAACGTTCAAATTCCTGCATGCTGCTGGAGTGCGTTAAAAAGCCTCGGAAGGAACAACTACACCACATACGTTAGAGATGAGTGCGAAGATATGGCACAGTTTTGGAGCGAACTGCCAGTATGCGCTGATCGAGATAGCCGAACATCACCTAGTGCTGAGCGACATTAGCTTGGCGCAGTTTTCTTATGATTCTGTTGTAGTGCGCACCTTTTACAGAAAATTTAAGCTGAGAGTCTGAGTTCTCACCTTTTCACTAAACCGCAACACCTTGCATACTTTGCTCTTCTAACTAAATAAACGCTTCTGAGATTGTCCTAAAAGCGGACATATAAATATTCCGCAAAACAGTCACACTGAAGGTCAGTAACCGGGTAAGTAACAACAACATCTAGCCGACGATTTATGCTTTCTTATTTGTTCTACTGCGCTCAAAAGCAAGACCGAAGACCAGACAACAATGAGCATTTGAACGCAGTTATCTTTCTACCTTCACAAAAGTTCGGAAACCTAAGATAATCAAGCCTTTTTTTCCTGAGAAATATTTTAAAGATGGTTCGTTCCCTTTCAGCGGAATGGCTCAGACCTCTCCAAAGGGATTCCGCGCTGATGGAGGAGGAGAAAATCGATGATACCTATGATAAAACAATAAAAAGATAATAAAGTATACAAAGGCAAACTTTAAGATACACAAGTAAAGTCACACAGAAAATACTTCTAACTTAAGAAAACCAATCTGTACAGAGATAACACTGGTTCACCTTACTCATCGACTGAAGGGTTTTGGTTAGCCTAGGTAATGCTTAAGTGCGTGCTAAGCACGGAGCTTCTACCTAGACTAATTTTCAATGTTTTTGTGTCCCATTTCAAAGGTTCCACAAAATAAAGAAACTAGGGCGGTCACTTTCCGAGGCACGCCCTAGACTTTGCTAACCAATGAAGTTTTAATACAATGTAGCAATATCCCCTGAAAGTTAGGCACAACCTCGAGCCCGGCACGTGGCTAAAAAGGAAAAGAAACACAACAACAAAACATTCACGACACCCTCTCTACGCGGGACTCTTTGTGATCTCCGGGCGATGTTCTATTCCTTTCTTATTTGCACGTGCGTCTCCGTGGCCGGCTTGTCGCCGCCGCACCTGAGTGCGATTTCTCGAAGGATGATGTGCATTTTTCGCTCATTGACAGGGCGTGGAATTTCCTAGCTGATCCAGGAAATGTCGGATGGAGACGCGCAAGGCTGGAAACGAGCCCCGCGACGCTTCGGTGCCGGCATAAATGCCTGCAAGAAAGGGCCCCTCGCAAAACACTTCGCAGGTCTGCCTGTTTCCGCGGAAGTGGTATGAGGATCCGCTGGCGTGGGAACGCCAGACCGGATTGAGTGGTGCCGCCTGTCGACTACTACTCTTTAAACGCGCCTCGCATACTTTCTTGAAGTTCAAATCGATTTTTTGCGCTGCTTCCCTGCTTTCCTAGTGCTTTGGACTTCCGCGCGGGTGGGGAGCTCCGAGAACTCTCTGTGTAGACCGGAGGCACACAGTAACCTCCAGCTAAAGCAATTAAAAAAAGAAACTAATTGGAGCCGAAAGATGCCCGACCTCACAGTGATTATCCGAAGCCTGGTTATCCATATCCTTTTGAGGCCGAGGATTGGATTGGAAACTGTCGAGGATTAGTTAATGCGGAAGACCTTAGTAATCGGCGATACGCTAATCAAATTGCCTTACCAAGTCACTCGGGAGATGAATTGCAAAGCATGGTCAAGGAGTTAGACAGAGCAGAATGGTGGATCGAAAAATTAATATGCAGAAAAGCAAAGTAATGTTCAACAGTTTCGGAAGAGAACAGCAGTTCACAATTGGCAACGAGGTGCTGGAAGTAGTGAGAGAATATGTGTACTTATAGCAGGCAGTGACCGCTCATCCAGATCATGAGAGGAAAATAACTAGAAGATTAAGAATAGGATGGAGTGCATATGGCAGGTTCTCTCAGGTCATGAATGGAAGTTTACCATTGACCCCCAAGAGAAAAGTATGTACAACGACTCCATCTTACCGATACTTGCCTACGGGGCAGAAACATGGAGGCTAACGAAGAGACAGGAAGAGGGCAGAGTGGGTCAGGGATTACAGGCGGGAGATATGTTCGCAACAACAGACAGCGCCTATCAGCCCTTGTTGAAGCACAACCGTGCGCAATGCAGATGCAAGGTATATACCCTAAGCGCCAAAAGTGATATGCGCGGAGCGAGGCTGAAAAAAAGGCATAGTCGTAGGCGTTTAACGTGAGCATTGCTTCGTTAAAGATGAAGTGAATAGATAGATGGATGCAGTTTTGTCTGCTAAATAATTAGCAAAGCCGTGAAGATGTTAGATTTGCAAATAGTGTGGCGTGATTCAACGCTATTAACAAAGTCAGGAAAGTTCCTTCATTGGATAACTGCAATTTCCTGCGTAAAGACCGCACCCAGAGTGTACTTCGTGGGCCAAGATCCGATGTGCTTAACTTGTTGTTCTTTGATAACAAGAACGATATTATCCGATATCAATTCTCCTGTACGTACCGGTAAGCAGTCGCAAACAAGTCGCCTAGGCGATGTAATAGCACTGAAGAGAGAGCGTCTCGCTGCTTGACACCCATCTTTATTGCAGTTTTATTTCTGATTCTACGAAGGACTAAGGTAGCTGTGCAGTCGTAATAGACAACTTTCAATATATTTACATAGTGTTTTTCTACACCTCGATTCCGCAGTGCCTGCATGAAAGCTGAAATTTCGATTGTGTCAGATGGTTCTCGTAATGAATAAAGTCTACATATATGGATTGGTTATATTCTGCACTTTTGTCTCTCTCAAGATTGATAGCTTGAATATGGTCTATTGTCGAGTATCCTTTACGAAAGCTAGCCTGATCATTTAGTTGATTGAAGTCTAAGCTTGTCCTCACTCTGCTAGCAATTACCTTAGTAAATACGTTTTAGGCAATGGACAGTAAGGTTATCGGTCTGTAGTTCTGCAAGCACATGACGCCTGCGTTCTGATGGATTAAGATGATATTAGCGTTCTTCGAAGCTTCTGCCAAAACTAACCGAGCAGCCTCGTCGGCAGCCGGAACGAGCTCGGAGCCGAGCAGCGACGCTGCGATCTCCAGTGCTGGCCGCTGCACCCCAGCTGCGAGTGACGTAAGCATGTGCTCTCGCTCAGAATGACAGCGCTCCGAAGGCGCGAAATCGCTCGCCGCAATTTCGACCCGCTTCTTATCACACAAGGAGAGAGAGTGAATGCGCAAGCTTTCGTAAGCCAGTTCATATCCGCTGCCCGAGAGCAGTGTTCAGTGCCGGTGACCGCCGCTGCCCTTCCTAGCCTATCGAATATACCAAAATTGCATACGGGATACGGACCCGCGCACACCGTTACCTCATATGGGCCCCTGCTCATCAGGGGTTGGCAGGAAACGAGGCAGCAGACGCAGCCGCCCTCGCGCTCTCTCACCGGGCTGTTTTCTCCTCCCCGTCCGATCAGGAACCCGATTTTAATCCGGTCTATACATTCAAAGATATTACAACATATTATCAAAATTGTCATCGCCTTTACCCTAGCCCATGTAAAGGCCTGAAGAAGGCGGATGAGCGGCTCCTTCTCCGCCTTCTCACCAATACATTGCTGTGCCCGGCAGCGCTAAAACATTTTGACCCCTCCTTTAGCGGCAGCTGCCCACACTGTAGTGCAGTGTCTTCTGACACTTATCACATGGTGTGGGCCTGCCCCTCCAACCCCGCTATTCCCCCTATCCCCAACCCAACCCGGGAGGACTGGGAGGCGACCCTGCTCGGCTGCCACGACTTACAGGCCCAACAAGCCTTAGTCGGGCGCGCCCGGGCGGGGGCAACCGCCACTGGGGTCCCATACTAGGGACCTCCACCTAGTGTTTGTAAGGATCGGTCCCTTACGGGCTGATCCAAACATACCTCCTGTTCATTCGTAATAAATGTTTTCACCACCACCACCACCCACCGCTCGGATGCCAGGACGACTCCCGTTGCCGTCAGGGCTGCTCCGTTGCTTTTGGCATATACGGTACGTAATGCGCAACCCAAGGACAAAACGCGTCAGGGTTAACGCAATGCCCTAGCATTGAGCAAGAAAAGAAGTTACGGACGGCACCAAATAGTGCTTACATGGTTTGAATGCGAACGGATTGATTTCGTAGTTTATTTTATTGGCATGCAGTCGTAAGGCAACGCGACCACGCTGTTGACTTTTGTTCGCCAAGAAGCAACGCAGTTTTTTGTCTCGCTATCTGAAAGTACCGATTAAATTCCCCTCAACTTACAGAATTTTATTTTATTTTTATATCACGGTGAGATCTGAGATTTTTGAGACATCAGCTATTGACCAACGCCGAATTTGGGCTTCTTTGCCCTTTCGTTTTGATAAATTTTGGTAGTGTTAAGGCTGAACTCCAGGTATGCCAAAACTCACGCGAATGCGACAGCGGCAAGCGACGCCGTCGCGCGAAGCGAAATGCCCGTGTCGCTTGTCGTGTCGCTCGGATCTGCACTCACAGAAAATTTTGCTCGTCGTCCGAAAGTTGCTAACGCGATTAGCAACACCGCGCAAAGCGGATTACACATCGAAATTATCTTCTTTGCTTCGTGGAAGTGCACTCAATGCTTTGATCTACTTCGGTGCATAGGTTCACTTTATTTTTTGCAGATTTCAGTAAGGCCTTTGATTTTGTGACTTATGCACTCTGTCTACAAAAGCAATCCACTCTTAACATAATGAGAAATCATTTAACACGGATTCAGACATCTCTCTTTGATATAAAACATTGCATGTTTCCCGATGTTGAATGCTTATCTAGTGTGCCTGTAATCTAAGGTGTCCCTCGTGGGCCTCTACTTGGCCGTGTGGTTTTCTGTGAACCAAATGACTTTACTGTCCGTACAACCTGTCGACCTAGATTGTGCGGGGCTAACTCTCGTATTTACCGCGAAATCAGTTCACCAGCGGACCGTCAGAAACTGCAGAACTACCAGGAAATTAATGTTTTTGGGATGCTGAACGCTCAAGATTACTTAAGAGGTTCGGATGCAATCACGTTAGACTCACGATAAAACAACAGCATTTAATTGCAAATTAAGGCATGGCTAGAACTTGCCAATGCGAAGCAACGAAGTACTGAAGTGCAGGATTTGTTTTTCTGGAATCTTGTGCTGAAATGGTCTTGCCACTATCTAATATTAAATGCTATTCTCATGTTAAGCTTGCTCAAATAAAATCTTAGCTTTGCACTTATAATCTGAGAGACATGCTAGTGAAACGTGCGCCGGACCCTTCAGTTTGTTTGGAGTGGCTCGGACCCTTCATCTGATCTTTAATTAACTTTTTGGTGTACTAAGCCGTTTAAAGGATACCATAATTGTCTATGAATTATTTAGTAATTATCGCTGGAAATTAGTTGTCTTACAGCAGCGTACTCTGGGAGAGCAGTCGCCGGTTGGCTATGGTTGCAATAAGGAGGGGCGAAAGGTAGGCCTTCCTCATGTATTAACGCATAAGTTGCAGGATTAAAATAATATGGCATTATTTTCAAGGAGGACATAATCTGGCTGTTGAGAACACTGGCTACACTCCGCCTTGTGGCATTGAACGCGTGTGCAAAGCTTTTAGCATACGGATCATGTCCAAGGAAGCACTTCGTTTCCGTCCGCGGGTATGTGGTATCGCACGCAAACAGGTATCTCCCTCTAGCGGAAATGCCGGAAAGCTCTGCGTGATTGGGTGGTGGCTCAAATTGTCAAAATGAATTTTCGCCACACTCACACAAGCGCGCTGGGCATTTCGTATTTTGTCAAACTGATGTGAGAGGACACAATCGAGCAAAAAACGTCAAAATTAAACATACGCGTGGCACTCATGTTTTTCGTGGTTTGCATTTGGCTTTTAGCCCGTGTGCAAAGGAGGGGGGGTATATTCGCATAAATCCCCAACCAAGATCTGTTGGACTACGCCACTAGGTTATGCAATGTTTCTTATCAGTCGTGAATCTATGTAGTTCGCGAGTCCACTTAAGACGCATGACACCAACCTCCGGCATGCATCACTACACTGGCGAGTTTCATTGCCGCTGGTTTGTGTGAACAGTGTGTAGCTAGTCCAAAGTAACATGAACATTCATCCACTGAAATGGCGCTTGTGAACCTGCGTTCATTTTCTCCAATATTTGCAAGAATGCTCTCTACAATTCTGTTTTCGATGACTTCAGTGGAGTAGTGTAAATGCAGTCAGGCTTGCAAAGCTTTAGGCTTTTTCCACTGCAATGTATCTTGTAGTAGTTTCTGCATACATAAGTAATGTCCTTCTCCCCCTGTTTTGAAGCAGGCACATGAAGTTCGCAGCCTATGCAAGAGAGGGAAAGTTATTAATGCCTTTATAGGCAACCGTACTCTTAATAATGCAGTTTAGTTTCGCTATAATCTGTTACTATGTTGTGATTATTCATGATGCAACACGAATGGTGCCTAAATGCGTATACGAACGTGCATTTTATAAGGTAGTTTATATCTCACATCTCCCGAAGATGTGTCTGCTCGTCCATCAGAAATTAAATGGTTCACTTGATGGCGCTATTCACGAAATGAAAAGCGGGTTGTATAAACCTGTTCTATAAGTTGATGTTAGCCTAGGGATTTTGAGCAATTTTTTAGAGACTTGACAGAGCAAACAGTTTTGAAAATAATATCTTGTATTAAAATATATCATACATATTATACCCAAATATTTTTACATACCTTCTTCAAAACGATAATATTTCAGCGGTGGACTCAAATAATTAACCTAAATAACAGACACTTCGGCTGCCGGCCTGCAGAAACTATGGTTATTAACAGAAAAGTTTTACTGATCCTGCTATTATTCAACATCTCCTATATAACAACGGCGTAAGAGCTTAAGTTTAATGCACGTCGGTGTTATGGAACCTGTATAATAAAAAAAAAATATGCCCTACAACTCCAGTGCGTGGAAAGGAAAGCGATGTGGTTAATGTTGGCAGATATAAAAGAAATAATTTACTATCTATGCTAAGGCTAACAGGCCATACACAATTTAGCATCCCGGAGGAAAGTTAGTCCTCTAACTTTTTTTGAAAAAGAATTCGCCGAAATGCCTCAAAGCTCACTCTACGAGGAGCACCACACACGCAGGAACAATCGCTTCAACCAGTTTCCGCCCACTCCAACACAAATAAATATAGCGTCTTCCCTAGAATAGTATCGGAATAGAATGCCTTCCCACTTCACATCTTCCAGTTAGTTAATACTCAACCGCAGTGGAAAGTCGCTTCCTTTTTCAAAAATTTTTAGTTTGTATGAAGACGGCATTCCTTTCTTTCTTTCTTTCTTTCTTTCTTTCTTTCTTTCTTTCTTTCTTTCTTTCTTTCTTTCTTTCTTTCTTTCTTTCTTTCTTTCTTCCTTTCTTTCTTTCTTTCTTTCTTTCTTTCTTTCCTCCTTTCTTTCTCTCTTTCTTTCCTTCTTTCTTTCTTCCTTTCTTTCCTTCTTTCTTTCTTTCTTTCTTTATCTCTCTCCTTCTGTATCTCTTTCTTTCTTTCCTCTTTCTTTCTTTCCTTCTTTATTGCTTCCTTTCTTTCTTTCTTTTTTCTGCCTTTCTGTCTTTATTTGTTTTCGTCTGCTATCATTTTGTTTGTATGTTTATCATTTCTTGTAAAATGATTGAATGTGCTCCTCCTGCTAGGACCATGCATTGTCTGCAGTATTTGAAATAAGCGCAATAAATATACCTGACTCATACAAAAGGCACAGAAAGGCATGCGTTCCACGTTGCATTAAATATTGTTGTGTAAGTCTGTTATGGTTTAGAACAGGTGGTTTCGTTTTCGTTTACAGTACTTCAAATAGCAGCACATACGGCTGCCAGAACATCAAAACTGGCAGACTAAAAATGCGTTGCTTGCTTTTATGGGTAATGTGAAGTATATATAGGTTTCCTATCAGGAATCCCGCCGGCCGAAATTGTAACGCCTACACTTAGTGAGTGAACGGCTACTTTTTTCTTTGCGTGTTGATCTTAATGTTGACCTGCTACGACATGAGAACGGTGACATGTGCTGAGGGGCAGAGAAAAAGCCTTACAGATGTAAATTATTATTTATTCTCCTATACAAAATAATCAGCATTATGCCATTATACTTAGTATAAAGCAACGTTGATATAAAAATTAGGTGATTCTAAGATAAAATGCCTGCCTTTGGCTGAAACAAATAAAATTGGTTCTCACTCTTAACGTAACAGTTTGCGTGCCAGTCAATATATTTGCACACTTTCTTGAAGTGGAAAACGTCACTTTATATACCTATCCTCTCAGTAATACAGCAACTACAAACATCGCTCACAAACACCCGAATTGGCAATATGAAATGCTAAATAAGCTTCAGTGTTGTGAACGTTAATTCATGGAAAATGAACACCGGAATTCTTCTCATTTTTCGTCCCGCTTGTGAGCTTTTCCATTTGCGTAAAGCCGACTGCTTGGCCAGGAGTGTCCTTCAGCTTGCGGAAACCGTTATACGGCAACGTTTTTGACACTTGAAGGCTGACGTATTTACCTCGTCATTATGCAAACCTGCGCCACATGTCATCTACACACTTTTCAGTTTACGAAGATTTCCGCCTTACCTTCACAACTTTCCTTCATCGCCGTCGCTTTTTTTAGTGTATACAACAAAGCAAGCTCCATTCTCGGCCATCGTGAGAGAGTAATGTATTCCGTCTGAAATACAAAAAATACTGCATTATTCACCCCGACAATAAAACAGTGTAACTTGAACGATCCACTCAGCTGTAGTTTGCGTTCTGGGCCTGTTTATTTTGGTCGTGAAAAGTGCTCCAGCTCTTAGCATGTGGCGCAGTTGACCTACTAGTCAGTGTCGTACATTCTGAAGCAGGCACTCATTGAAAATGGTGCGAATTTCATCCTCATCTGGGTGCGTAATACCGCTTTGTTTTGTTATTAGAAATGGTGGAGAGCTTTAAGCTACTATTGATGCTTGCATGAAGATTGAATATCTCTTCGCAGACCTCACAAAGGAAACCAACGCGCTGTTGAATTTACGCTGGAAACTCCTCCATATTGTGACCACCGTGATCCGCTATTTTGTTGCGTCTTGGTAAATTGAATTTAAGCGAGGTTAAGGGAACGGCGCTAACTAGGGAGTGTAACAGGTGCTTTTAATTGCCCATTCTGGTCACAAGGAAGGCTTACAAACAGATAATAATGAATGGACATCCCAGCGTCCGAGTAGCACCATTTGATCCTTGTACCTTCCTTCTCGCCAGAAAATACACGTGGGTGTTGAACATGAACGTTGCTGGCAGGGTTCCGTGAACGTATCTCAGGGACCGAATATCAAGGGTCCACTGTCCAAGCGGAGTTTGTATCCTGTTTCTTAGGACGCATACTTAAGAACATTAATATTTGCCAACACATTTACGACCAGAGAATGATATATTACAAAGAAACATTTTCACGCGAAAGAAGTTTTATTATGACCTCTTACTATTGGCCATTTCCACGTGATGTACGACCACTTGACGTGTAGAAGAGCAATATTTAAGAGGTGTTTTCTCCTAATAAAATTCAGTTGATAATGCCTTGCTGTGTTTCTTTTCTTGTCCGTCGTATCTGTGCACTGCCTCGGCACAATGAATCTTACTAGCCTGTATTCGTATTCACTCATCTGCACATGGAAGCCACATTGAGGGGCTCAGTGCACTGTTAATACAAGCGAATTGCCTTGTTTTTAAGTAAATTTATCTCAGCCTTTGTGACATTCTATGCATTTTGGTATTACCAGTGGGATATTTTTTGTTCGAGTAGATTTATGTAGATTGCTCTTTAGTGGCATTAGTTATAGTCTTTCCATAATCTAAGCAAAAAGAGTTGCACTCTCGTTAGTACAAAATTTACTTGCATATATTTTGACTTCTGAGCACGATTGAGCATTGATCTCACACCTAGAGGCTAATGGCAAATGTTCTCTCGTACCAGTTTTCTCCTTTCTTACTAACTCAATTCTGGCTCTGGGCATTTCATAAAACCTAGTCACACACCACAGTCACTGCATAGTTTCTTTTTGACAAATTGTTTCCATTGCATTGCTGGGACCACCATGAAGAGCGTTGGATTGCGCTAGTTTAATAATGTATACAGATTACAAATCCGAAAAGAAAAAGAAAGTCTGTCTCGCCAGAAAGCGCAGACTTATGTGCGAAATGTATAACAGACAAAGCGCATCGCATTCCTAGGTGCTCATAGATGATTCTAGCTGCACTGGAATATTGGCTTGGAATTCTGACTGGTGATTTTGCCCTGCATTTGCTTGCTCCTGTCTTTTTTTCAATGCAGGCCGAGCATATAGCCTTCATTGATGTTTTTTGTTTCTTCAGGATCCGCTGCAATCACCAGCTTTACTTCCCGAAACTACACCAGGCTTCTCTTGCTCCAAAATGTTTTCATGTTCTCAGCTTCGTGTGCTACAGCACACATGTGTCACTGACGACTCAAACGAGTCTTTCTATCTCTTGGTTCTTACTGCTTAATTTTAGGGCTGCAGAGGCGACGCATCTGCCTTCAGGTTTTTGGAATCGCAGAAGGAACGGATGAAAGAACACCGATTTGAACAAGTAACGAAAATTGTGACTGCTTCGATAACATAGCGCCCGAGTCTGGGACGATGACCGAATGGTCCAAAGCTTGACGAGATGGAGCTGTTCTCATTCCCTCGGCGCGTGTTAAAATTCCATTCGGGGTTCCGTTATGGTAGGTTTCTGCTGGAGGCAGTCAGGGCGGATAATGCCCGGATGTTTGGCTTCTGGCTTCCGGCGTGCCGCGTTTACCGAATCAAGCACGATGGAGCTGAACAAGAATGAAAGCCGATATCATTCAATGCCAAGCGAAACTTAAGACTACTGGAAATACTGCGCATATTACCTTCCATTGTTAGGCAAATGTTAGGCAGGCAGACAAAGAACGGATCACGTTGAAAGATTCACAGCAAAAGAGTCATGTGAGAGGCCGATATATGGCGGTAAATAAAAAATACCTGACGAAAATCACTGAGCTTCACCTGACGCAACTGGGTTCTCCTCAGTGGCAGCGAATCGATATGAATTCTGCATGTCCGGTAAATTCCTATAAAGAATATAGGTCTTGGTATTTCTTCCTCCTTATTCCGCAAAGCAAGAACACCTGATTGAGCACTTACGAGAAGCGTCATATTATGGTGGTGATGTGAATACCTCTCGAGACGAGTCGTGAGAGTACACCGCAGCTCTGGTCCAGTGTTTAGGGCAACCGTCTCGCATGTGGGTGGCTGATATTTGATTTCCACTGCCATCGGGTTCAGGTCAGTTTTTCAGGCCGTAACATGCTTTCTTTCGCCTCGTGCTCCGCTTTGCCTGTGGTAAAATGCTTGGTAAGAAAATATTTGAACAGACTGTTATTCCAGCAGGTCGACGATTGAATTTGCCTAGAGGCAAATAAAACTCGCCTCGTGAGGTTGAGTCTTAGAAATGTGTTGTTTTTTTTTGATGAAATGCCTGCTGAATTTCGCAGAGCCTTCGATACCCAGGCCTTCTTATCAAGCCATCCTCAACAGAAAGCCGTGCGCCAAGCCGAAAGACGGCATTTGTAACTGAGGCTTAGTCTCCCCGACAGTGGAGCGTTTCAGGAAAGAAAATCTATTTTTCTTCGTAATATGAGAAAATAACCGAGAAGCCTAACTGCGCTGCACGTCTATGTGTGCAATAAAATGAATTGTTTAAGAGCCAGTCGGTAATACCGACATTTTTTGGACTTCCCTGCGAATCGGTTGAGAAAACTATTCTTTATTAAATGAACAAAGAGAAGAGAAGACTGTCCTGCTTCTTAATTTTCTTGAGTCGAGTACTTCTTAAAACCGAAGGTTCTAAATAGCAGATATTAGAATACCGGCGTTTATTACCGAACTGTAAGAAAGTTGCATTCAAGAACAGTGTTCAACTATGCATCCCAATCTAATCTGCTGTGCTTTAAGAAGGAATGCCAAGAATAAGGCTGGCTGTATTCTTATCCTATATTTTTCCAAGACCAATTCTATTCCTTCTTCTTACCCTTAGGTTTCTTAACATTACTAAAGTAAAAAAAAATATAGCACAGAACAATTAATAGATGAATATATCTTGGGGGAAGAAAAATACGTGAGCTACAAAAAAATGACTCCATGGATCCAAAACAGCAAAGCATTGTTTCGGAATAGCAGCTGAAGGAGGTAACGGATAAAATGCTGACGACACATAAAGTTTGAGTCAATTGCCCCCGATTGTTAACCTACCTTTCAAGTGGTGGCTGCTATCAAATGAAAGGAACGAAAGCACCATAAGCTCTTCTAATTCCTGAAGTCTCCTCAAAGCGGTAAAATGAGTTGTTTTTTGAAAAAGGAAGTGGCCCAGTATCTATTTCACTTCGGTCTGCTTTTGGGAATCATTTGTGCCATAAAATATGCGGGGGAAATTTGGGGGCATAGAGCTGAAACTCGTATGACATTTTAGTAGCAAAGACTTCGTCGCGCCTAAAAATATGCCATAAAATGTCGTTTATGGGCTTTTTTTACCTCAACCCCTCCGCTCTTCACAGGGCTACATTCCATAAATGCACTAGAGCACGTGGTCAGGAGGAGGAGGAGGAGGAGGAAGAGGATGAGGAAAGGCGGGGAAGTTAACCGCTAGATGAAAGCAGTTTGCCACCCCGCACTGGGGGAAGGGATGAGGGGATATAAAGGTGAGGGAGGAAAGCAAGAGATGAGACAAAGTAAAAAGCGAAAAACCTGAGGCGCAAAGTCACGCCCTGTCGTGCAGGCCCGACACTCGCAAGAACCGCAGGAGGGTTTGGCAGGCCCCCACCACCGATTATCTCCGTTAGCGGGCGTGAAGCGGTGGGCTCCAGCCCAAGGCGGAGAGAATGTGTGGCATAACTGTACCTTGGACATTCACAAAGAATATGAGAAGTGGTCTCATCACAGCCACAGATGTCACAGGCAGGTTTATCAGCCGTGCCGATAACAGTTGAGAAGTGGTTTGGGAATGCGACATTAAGCCACAGGCTACACAGCAACTTCAAGCCGTAACCTCAGGTAAGGATCCAAGAAGAATAGGCGCTAGTTGGAAAACTGGCCGGAAGTCCACAAGGCAACCGTGATCTCTCGTTCCAGGCTTTGAAGCCTACCCGCTGCGTCGGCTCTCGAAATGGGGATGGACACAAAAACGCCCTCGTGGTGAGCGGTTCGCGCGGCCTCGTCAGCGCGGTGGTTTCCTGCGATGCCGCTGTGTCCTGGCAGACATTAGTATATCGACCCCTTTATTGATGGCTGCGTGGTGTAGCTCTCGGATTCTGGATGCGACCTCTGACGAAGAGCAGATTCTTAGGCTTGGAGGGCTGCTTTTGAATCAGTTAAAACAGACCACTGCTGCGGTGCTTCTTCACTAATATGTTGTATGGCGACGCGACTAGCAGTAAGGTCTGCACCAGTCGATGAAATCTGGTGTGATATTTTCAGTTTCATAACTATGGTCCTTTCGGGGATGACCACAGAGCCATCGAACTATACGTGAAATCGGTGTCTGTGCTCCTCATGCAAATATTTAGAGTGGCCTGTTGTAATGCTGCTGGCGATAAAGTGGCCTTCTGTTTGATGCCTGGTAAGGAAAGAAGCACACGAGGTTGGTGCAGGCTCCAGAATGGAGAGGACGGTCTAGAGGCTGGTGTAAATTGGTGTGGCAAAAAGTCGTGATGGGCATCAATTATTTTTGCAAATGATGTACGCGGCCGCCTAGCAGGAAGATTGGCAAGGTGGTGAGTCGGAATCTGAGAGGTCTCGAATATGTGCTCTCTAGGCGTCGATTGTTATGCAGGTAGCCACTGGATTCTCCTGGGCAATGAGTACTGTTGCGGCTGCAGACGCAAATTTGGGCAGTCCTTGGCACATCGGGGGAGCTTGATCTTGAATGATGTGGAGACATTGCATGTTCGTTTTCCTCAAGTTTCCAAGTGCAAGGTGACTGTACCGAAGGAATCTTACGAATAATGTGGTGTACAGCTCGAGCATCGACTGCACCGATGGGCCCCACGGCTTCCCTTCAAGAAAGGAGATCTTACAAGTAAACGAGGCAGCATATAATGACCTCTCACCTCAGGACCTGCAGCAGTGGAACCAAGGAAGTGTATGCTTCCATGGAGGAAAACACAAGTTAGGCTACATTCACTGCCAATAGAGCCATTTTATACAAGCTTGCTTTTCCAAGAAAATCCTCCTTTATATTGGTTATCGGCTTTTAGGTTTCGAAACAAAAGCATTGTTTTAAACTAACTGTGGATTCGAACTGTTCCGCGCCTTAAAGCAATAAACTGGAATTTTATGCGATGTTCGAGTTGTTTATACTTTTAGCAGCTTGAGTAGCTTAAAACGCAACACAACACTCAAGTTATCTGTGGTCAAAAAGTTTGCACCAGTGGCGGAAGTCAAAAGTTGTGCATTCTTTGGCGCGGCGGACACTTCGGTGTTGAAACTTATGGTAGAGTGCTACTTTTAAAATGGTCTAAACTATAGTAAAATAGGGTAGTTTTCTGAAAGCTGTCATAAAAGAACTGCCTGACGCATGCCGTTCAGCAAGTTACGACTGGTCGCAGATTGCTTATAAGGCAATTTTCGGTATTAATATTACGAAAGGGAATGCTTCCACGATTCACTGCGCAATGCCACGAACAAGGACAATGATAAAGATCATTCAAGAAATAACTTACCCTCGGTATATTCTGCCTTGTACTTTCCGCAGTCCCCAAGTGGTACAAGCGTAACAGTTACATTTTGTTCAGCACTGCAAGAAATTACAACAGAAGTAAGAACACTGAAAGACCTAATAGCAACTTGAAAAATTCGTTGGGTTGTGACTATATCATCATCATCATCAGCCTGACTACACCCACTGCAGGGCAAAAGTCTCTCCCATGTCTCTCCAATTAACCCTGTCCTTTGCCATTTGCGGCTACTGTATCCCCGCAAACTTCTTAATCTCATCCACGCACCTTACATTCTCCGCCCCCTGCTACGCTTGCCTTCTCTTGGAATCCACTCCGCTACCCTTAAGGACCAGGGGTTTCTTGCCTTCGCATTACATGCCCTGCCCAAGCCCATTTCTTCCTCTTGATTTCAACTACGATGTCATTAACTGCGTTTGTTCCCTCACGTACTCCGCCAGCTTCCAATCGCTTAACGTTACACCTGTCATTTTTCTTTTCATAGCTAGTTGCGCGTTCCTTAACTTAGGTTGAACCTACTTTTTTAGCCTCCGCGTTTCTGCCCTATAGGTGAGTACTGGTAAGATACAGCAGTTGTATGCTTTTCTCTTGAGGGATATTGGTAAACTGGCATTCATGATCTGAGATAACCTGCCATATGCGCTCCACTCCGTTCTTATTCCTCTAGTTATTTCCCTCTCATGATCCACATCAGCGGTCACTACCTGCCCTAAGCAGACATATCCTCTTACTACTTCCAGCACCTTGCTATCAATTGCGAACTGCAGTTCCCTTGCTAGGCTGTTGAACATTACCTTGATTTTCTGCATGTTAATTTTTAGACCCACCATTCTGCTCTCCCTGGCTAATTCAGTGAGCATGCTTTGCAGTTCATGTCCTGAGTGACTTAGCAAGGCAATGTCATCAGCCAATCGCATATTACTTATGTATTCTCCAATAACTCTTATTCCCAACTGTTCCATTTCAGGCCCCGGAATACCTGCTGTAAACAGGCGGTGAACAGCATTGGCGAGAACGTGAATACGGGAGCGGTTCTATTTTTTTAAAAGACGACAAAGAAATGAGTGGCGGCGAAGTGTTACTTAGAAATAATTTGCTTCACGTTATTTTAACAGGAAGAAAATGTTCAGCGGTTATTGCTTTTCTATATCCCAGGAATAGCAACTGTTACCACTTTTGCAGCAATATTTTGACGCTTCAACTTTGAGGCTTTCGTTGTGCAGAAAATGCGACATCAGGGTCGGTGTAGGCGTTGCAAGCGAAAAATCCCGGAGAAGCAACATAGGTGGAAAACGTCACGTGACCTTGCCCCGTCATCACACCTCCCCCCGGATTGTGAAGAAATTGAGCATCGTGGCAGGTGGCAGTTAAATTAATGATTAATCGCGAGGAGCAACCTGGGCCGGAAAAACCGCACTGATGGCAGCACCTGCCATCGCAGGACTATCGCTTAAACTCTTCACTAGTGGGCCAAGAGTGTTTTGAGGACTTCCAGGAATATATAAGTGTAAACTTGAGAGTGACCGATTCTGCATATATGGTCGCTTACCCTCAATATTTTGATACCATTAAGGCGGAGCTTAGCTGTCCTCTGCGTTGTTTTTTTCCTGCAGAGTCTGAGGAAGAATACAACTTTGGCTATGCAGAATCAAGGAAGTAGGTATTATAAAGCAAGATCAGCGAATTAACGCGACACCGACCTGTTGAAAGGCTGTGGTCCTTTTAAGGCGACATTTAGGACAATAGTATCCATCATTTGATCTCACTAGAAATGCATTCTGTAATTGTTGATGTTTGTCTAGGATAAGTAAACGCATTTAACACTGAAAAAACTGCGTTTAAGAATTTTTCTGCCATTCGATTGAAACTCGTGGAGTCTAGACCGGAAATGACTCGTAGCGTAGACAACAATCGCCGCTTAAAAAATAGGGACGAGTGCACATTTTGCTTGTGAATACCGCCGGTAATGGCGACAACTCTACTTGGTTTTATTGCGTCTGCAGCTAATTGAAGCTCAAATGTTAGTGTTACTAGGGGTTTCATTCTGCTATGCAGTCAGCTATCAAAATACAGCAACTAAAATATGCCCTTAGTCTTCCTTTGAAGAACATACGCGCTTGAGTGTCAAGTCCTGTTCCAGCGTTTGCCCCGTCGGGGTTGCTGAGTGGTTACGGCGCTCGGGTGCTGACCCGAAACACGCGGGTTCGATTCCGGCCGCGGCGGCCGAATTTCGATGGAGGAGACACGTTAGTTGTGCGATGTGAGTGCCCTTTAGAAAAGACCAGGTGGTAGAAATTGCACGAGCCCTCCACTGCGGCGTCCCTCAAAGCCTGAGTTGCTTTGGGACGTAAACTTGTAGTAAACTATCGACATTACTTTTTTCCCTTCTTCAGTTAAGATCAACGGCACACTAAAAAAATGAAAGCTCTGAAAGGTCAGTTTCATCGATTACACACATTCTGATGACCTTTAAGAGAAAAAAAAATAAAATGGCAGTTCAAATACGCTACTTACTACTTAAGGCGTTCGAATCGAGCCCGGACAGTGTATTTGTATAACGTTGAGTTGTACTGTTGTACTTTTTTGGCCGAATCGCAGCGGACTGACGAGTTAGTGGTGTGCGTCCTCTCAATAACCACAAGGGTCTCGTTCACTCTCGCCATCTGAAAACATATAGGTGCACCACTGATCAGATGGCAGGAATTCGTGGCATTAGTCCAAATTAATATAATAAAAGTTTTTATCGTTACCTCATAGCGAATTATTAACTTAACTATAAAATACATAGCCAACCACGCACGTGTGGCCCATTTAAGGCAAGTAGACGCATGCGCAAGAGAACCTGAGCCTAGGGGAGCCTGTTGAAAAACTCGAGAAAGAAGGAAAAGACCATGGCACAAGCCGGAAATAGATAGTCCATTTTGTTCCAGCAGAAAGGCAGCTTCCCAGACATGATAGATCCGGAAACTTTTACGGACCAAATCGAAAATAGGCTGTCGGGCATTGAGCAGGAAAGCAAAGCTTGCTGAGATAATGTACGGCTTGCATTTTTTCCCAAAATGTCCTCGTCGCTCTTACGCGTGCATTTCGATATTTCATTTTTTTGCTTTTATATATTGGTTGTCAGTCTAGTACAATTTAAATAAGTCTTTTTCCAACGCAATGACATGTTTGTCTCATTTATATATTGCCTAATGGGAAAATATTCCTGTCAGACTTTTTGCTCTATATTCCCAAGCCTGTCCGAAACAGGCTGTAGAGGAGTGAACGACAACATAGAAAGGCATAGGTCTTGAGTATCGTCATTTAAACTTTCTTTCTGCGTATTCATTGGTGCTGTGGGTGGGGAGGGGGGGATTAAAACCAACTTCCCAATTTGTAACGTTTAATCCAAAACAGCATGTAGCAGGTGAGAGCTGCTAGACCACCTCCGATTAATTGAGCCATGTGAGAATTCCGGGAATCGAAAAAGTGCAAAAGGAATGCACTTTTACAAGGCATTCACAACCAAAATGACATCAAGAACAATTAGACTCAGCGTCCCTATTTTAAAAATAGTGGTGGGAGTAGTTCACCCAGAGTAGGCAAAAATGGCGGCGTATTCCTTTCAGCTGCTGACATTCAGCATCGGCTACTGAGCCAGGTGCTTACCCACTCAGTTTAAAAATACTGACTGGCTAAGCACCCCGCTCATATTAACTTTAAGGTAAGTACTCGCCCGTATTTATTTGACGCGACTTTTCGTTTGCAGCACCCTTTTTTTAAGAGTGATTTTTCTTCGCTGGTGCTTCCCCTTCTCTAGGGTTTTGACACAGAACCGGTGGGCGAGACATGGATAGAGACTGCAGAAATAAAAAATATAGAAGCAAAATTAAAATAATCAACATGAAAAGGAACAAAGGAGCATGAGACCCACACGAAAAAATGGAGAGTGCGCAGAACATGTAAGGGAAAGGAAAACACAATATCCTGATGCGGTCTCTGCTTTGTTAAGGCCCGCATGCTTGCTTATTGACAGATGGGTCCAGCTAAGCTAAGATGGTCGATAGCGTGTGTGGCCGTGCTGATGCATTCGTGGAAAATTGCGGCAACATCTTAATATTGGGCAAAGAACACCAACAGCCCAGCCGCGACCGCTTGGCCTGTCTCCGGCGCCTGCTATCCTGTGGTCCTGGTCCTCCAGTGTCCCTACTACCCGCTTCGACTGAACGACCCGTGACAGTATTTTATTCGCACCCTCGTTGATATGCTCGATATGTACGTCGCTATATTATATTACTTACGGCTGGAAAACCGATAACGACTTCAGCACTGGCTTCTCTCAGTTCTTCATGCTTTACGGCCGCCACCCATTAGCTCCCATGGACACAGATATATCCTGAACCCTGCCTCGTCTGGGCAAACCATGTCTGAAGCTTCCCTGAACGCAAAAAGCTGCCAAAAATTGCACGGTCGCTCACGAAAGACTCTCAGTGGTGTCAAAACATGTCATGACGACGACCTCATTCCATCAGATTTCTGGCCTGGCTCACTCATGTGGCAATTAACAGCATCCAATCCTCCCTTCCACTCAAAGAAATTCCTTCCATAATACCTTCGGACCTATCACGTCACGGCGACTACATCTGTAGTTAAAAAGACTATTGTCCCATTATCACACTGTGCCGATCTGCGCCGATCTGCGCCGACACTGCCGAGAGACTGTGCATATGCAATACCCTTAGCCCACACGACTACCCGTTTATTTATTTTATCGGCTCCATGAATCACCAAGACGACTCTATTTATGCACCACGTTCATAGTGAAGAAGATGGGCATTCCCTCAGCCACATCACCACCACTCAGAGAGACAGCCAAGTGAAGCTTACTCACCGTGGACTGTTTTTATTGCTGCTCCCATTGCCAAACATACCCCGGCTGCGGGCATTTCTCTTTTTAAAAAATATTCTCTTGCCATTGCTGTCTGAGGTTTATTTTAGTGAATAAAAAAGTACACACATATCTTAGAGAGGTAAAGATTTTTCTTAAGAAAAGAAATCTGTTCCACGTACATTCATCATGTCGAGATCACAGGACTCTCGAGATCACCGGCATGTTCGGCAGCAGCTGTAGCGATGACTCCAAGGCAAAATGCAACTTTAAAAATCGTGATTCGTGCTCTTAGGTGACTGATCTCGAGAGTGCTTTGTAGATGAGTGTAGAGCCTTTATAGTCAGGAACAGGCTTGCGGTTGACGCAGTTCAAGGGTACCCAGCAGTCGGCAGGTTTTATTTTACAATAAAAGTAATAGGAAACTGCGAATAGCAATGCTCTCTTCCTTCAAACAGCAGCTGTGAAGCTAAGCCTGGATATATAAGCGAAAAGCTGCAGTTATGCTTGGTTCGACGTCATGGCTGTCGCAGTTCGCGCACAATGCACCGGGAGCACCACGATAAAGGTGTAGGCAAGCGCGTTATATAGCCCGCCTTCCGCATGCGTAGTAACTGTGGTAAACACGCGGCTGCAACGAAAGGTCAAGCGATGGCGAGAAGGCGAACGCGCACTAGGAGCGGCGGTGAGGAGACGGCGCACATGCGCAGTAGCGCGCGGCTGCACCGAAAGGTCAGGCGGCGGAGAACTCGCCATTCGGTTTCACGGCATACGCGAAGCTCGGCTCCGAACATCGTAGTGAAGCTTTTCGCTTCAAAAGTAGGATTATGTTGTTTGGCGATTTTCGTTATAGGTCTGCGGTCAAATGCAGTTCTGTATTTCTCTTTAAAGTCAGAGCGCGTAAAACTCGCGGGCGCCGAAATGCTTGATATATTTATTTGGTTTTTACCGTTTGAACAAAAAATTGCCTACGAAAACATAGTACAAAAAGTACACGGACCACCAGAATTGGACGGGAATAGCTCCTGTCCCGTCCAGTTCTGTGCCGTCAGTGTCCTTTTTGCTCTATGTTTTCGAAGAACTGTTACCAACTAGCCCAAACCAAGCTACTCTTACATAAAAATTGCCTACACGAATTTAAATCAGCGTAAAGAAACAAAGTTGCACGAGAGGCTGGTGTAAGGAGATTTTAGAGTACTTCCTAAGGGGTGCTCAAATTATAAGGATCACAAGACGCCGCTGAAGAATAAACGTTTTACGTTACACTCCCAACTGAGAGAAAAATATAACAGCAACGTTACGAGTGTGTAACGTGAATGTTTCAGAGTTAGCTCATGTGTTATGGCAAACAAGGAAGTCCAGCTCCGGGAAGGGAGACGCTGGTATCGATCCTTGTACAGCGGTGGGTACTGGAATAACCACCTCTTGAAGCCGAGGAAGATAGCATGCCACAAGGGAACCCTTCGCCTGCCCCCCTCAATCCCCCGTACTTCCCCTCTCCTTCTTCTCCCTAAACGCGAAGGAGGAGAATTCTCTCTCCCCACTTTGCGACTTGCCAATCAATTCAGGTAACAGGGAGCGCTGCGGACGCCGACGACTGCGCGAAAATGAGGAACGAACTAATCAAAACTTACTTCATAGTATATGTTTCATGATGCGGTAAATGCCCGCGCGCGCGTGGCTAACTATGTAGTGGAAGCAGCGCATTTTTCGAACGATATTCGCAACGGACGACGATCGGCGTTACGATTTCTACCTCGCCGTTGCAACCGTAACACCCAAAGTCGTTCGTTGCGAATATTGCTCTAAAAATGCGTTGCTTCCACTACATAGTTAGCCACGCGCGCGCGGGCATTTTATCGCATCATGCCGGTGCGCGCACCGGCCCTCAAGCCATATCTCGAACGCACGTGGAAAAAAAAGGAGACGCAAAATGAAGCCAGAGCCACCGGATTGCTACTGCTGCAGCGACGCTCGGCATTTTGGCGAGCTCAAGCACGAAACATTGAAACGAGCTAAGCGACATGCCTGCTGATAATAAAGGTGGCGCATTGGCTCTCTCGATCCCAGATACCGCCTGTAGACGGCGTTGAAAAGCAAGTACCACAACTATGGGGGTGCACAAAGGATTAAGGCAAGGTTGTCCTCTATCACCGCTGCTGTTCATGCTTTACGTCATAAATATGGAAAGAAGGCTAGAAGAAAGTAATCTAGGTTATAATCTGTCGTACATATTAGGCGGAAGTGTAGCTGAGCAGCGGCTCCCGGGTTTAATGTATGCGGACGATATTGTACTGTTAGTAGATAGCCAGGAAGATTTACAAACTTTGGTTAATTCTGGTGTAGACGAAGGAGACGCTCTAGGATTCAGTTTTAGCGTAACTACATCAGGTGTGATGATTTTTAACGATATAACTGACCAGGTGCTTACAATACAAGGCCACGAAATACCCAAAGTGGCCGAATACAAATACCTCGGGATATGGCTAAACGAAGGGCAGATATACACGGAAAAGCACGAAGAGGCTCTTAGGGCAAAAGGACGAAGAGACGCCGGGATAATGAAACATAGGGCATTAGGGGGTACAACAAATATGAAGTACTAAGAGGTATTTGGAAAGGAATAATGGTGCCGGGACTTACTTTCGGCAATGCGGTTCTGTGCTTAAGGGCAGAAGTTCAGTCGAGATTAGGCGTAAATCAGAGAGCTGTTGGAAGATTAGCACTAGGTGCCCATGGCAAAACCACAAACGAGGCAGTACAAGGGGATATGGGCTGGGCATCGTTCGAAGCACGGGAAGCTAAGAGTAAAATACTATATGAAGAACGCCTGAGGAAATTGAACGATAACATGTGGGCAGCTAAGGTATTTAAATATTTATACAGAAAGAGCGTTGACTCACAGTGGCGGAAAAGAACTAGAAAACTAACCAGTAAGTATGCAGGTCATGAGGACGGAGAAAGAAAGAGCATTAAACGACAGGTTAAAAACGCGGAAGTTAAAAATTGGATGAATTATATGAAAAAGAAACATAGTGTAGGACTGTATCGAAACTGGAAAAGGCA